>NW_006399980.1:4017729-4048908 GCF_000299155.1 Elephantulus edwardii
GTGTACCGTCAAATTGGATCTGACTGGTACAGGAGACTGCCCCTCCTTCTCCAGCAGAGCATGAAGTAGAGTCTGGGTTTTCCCCCCCAGGTGCCGTCGGGACCTGGGTTTCAGCTGTCCACACCACAGCAGTGGGCAATGAGCTTTTAAAGCCCATGATGGCTCTGGGCGCTGACTCTCACCAGTGGCTATGGATGAAGTCACAGGTGATTTTTAGCGATACCACACTCTTCTTAATAAAGTCCAGACACTTGAATAATTTTTTCAGCATACAGACTAAGCAGGTATGGAAAAAGGATACAGCCCTGATGCATACCTTTCTTGATTTTATACAGTGTTCCCTTGCTCTGTTCTAACAACAGCTTCTTCTTATAATCACAATTAAGTGTTCTGGGATTATTCTTCTTCTCGATGTTAGCCATAATTTGTTATGATCCACACAATCAAATGACTTTGCATAGTTAATAAAGTACTAATAAAGATCATTCTGTATTCTCTGCTTTCAGCCAAGGTCCATCTGACATTAGCAGTATTATCAGCCATATTTTTTGTGGGGTCACAGCTTCTTCTAAATCCAGCTTGAATTTCTGGCAATTATCTGTTGATGTACAGTTTCACACATTTTTTTTTAATGATCTTCAGCAAGAGTTTGCTTGCATACAATATTAATGACATTGTTTGATAATTTCCACATTCTGTTGGATCACTTTTGGGAATGGGAACAAAATGGATCTCTTCCAGTCAGTTGGCCAGATCTCCAAATCTAAATTTCTAGATGTCTGTTAACAAGAATCAAGATTTTTTTTTTTTCAAAAGCTGGTCTACATCTTCGTTTTTCTGTGCTGATATTCATATAGATGTGCTCATCTAGATTCAGTTTAAAGGCCATGAAAACATTGTTCCTCAACAGAACTCTTTTCTATTAGATGACAAAGTGCTCATGACACTTATCTACCATACTATGCCCTAAACTGTGCATCTAATTCTTCCTCTAATCTACTCAAATATCATCTACTTCTACTAGTTGACTTAATTCTCTATAAAGTCACTTTTTCTCAATGAAAGAGGTCCTCCTCAGTCCTCTGCACTATCCACTATAACTCTTCTCAATTGTAGGGAGCTCACTGTCAACCAAAAGGCTCGTGGTTCATATCTACCAGCTGCTCTGTGGGAGAAAGATGGGTATTTTCCTCTCAAGAGATTTATTGCCTCTGAAAACCCATTAGAGGGTCACAGCTAAGAGTCTGGTTCCAACTTCATGGTACCTATTGTTGTTGTTGAGTACTATTAAGTCTGAACTGGCCCAGAGCTAACCTTCTGGTGGGTTTTCAGTAGTAAAATCACACAGGAGACTGCCTATCCTTCTCCCACAGAGCAGCTGGTGGATTTGAACTAAGTGCCTTTGGGACTAAGCACAGTTTCTTAACACCAGGCCATCAGAGTTCCCTATGATGGCACCCTACCAACAAAGCTCTATGAAGTATTATTTATTTTCTTCTTTTATCACAGTTGCCATCAGTCATTCTGATTCCTACTGTGCTTCATAAAGGTTTCAAGGTTGTGATATTTAAGAGATGACAACTGGGCTTATCTTCTGAGCCACCTCCAAGAAGTTCTTCCCGGTAAACCTTTTGGCTAAAATAGTTAGCTCCACTATATATAAATATGGATATAAACTCTATACTATAGGGAACTCTGGTAATGTAGGTCAAAGGGAGTCACACAGCTAAACCAAAAGTTAAACTTTTGGATTAAAGATGAACAATCTCCTCCCATTTGATCTATAGCCACTGAAACCTTCTGGAGGTTCAGTTCTGAATTTATGGCAATGAATTTGAGGGTTTTGGTGGTGCTGTTTTTTAGTTTGGTTTTAAAAAAAAAAAACACCAAACTTGGGGTCTCTTTCCATTCCAGATAAAACCGGAAACTATCTTTTCCATCTTGTTGAAGAATGGAAATGGTATCTGTATTGGGGTTACACTGGACTTGTAGATTGCTCTTGGGAGAACTGTCATTTTCATGATAATGAGGTCTTTCTATCCATGAACCATGTTTCTCTAGGTCTCTTCTTGTCATTTCCTTTGTAAAGGTCTTTTGAATCTCTAGTTAGATTTATTCCCAAGCATTTCATCTTCTGATTAGCTAAGTAATTGGTATTTTTTTCTTATTTCCTTTTTTATGCTCTCTTTGTTACTTAGATAAATCCAACTGATTTTTGTGCGTTGATCTTGTATCCTGCTACTGTGCTGAATAAGTTTACTACACAACAAAGTTTGTCCAACAGTGTTCTTCCTGAATCTTTCCCAAGTATACTATCATCTGCATATATAAAGATGATTTACCTTCTCTTGGCCAATTTGGATGCCTCTTATTTCCCCCTTCTCTTGCCTTACTGCTTTTAGACTTCCAATAACAAGACTAGTGTTAGAGGGCATCCTTGCCTAGCCTACCTAGTTCCAGTTCTCAAGGAGAATGCCTTAAGTTTCTCTCCATTGAGAGTTATGTTGGCTCTTGGTTTTGTGTATATACCTTTCACAATGTTTGAAAAAATCCATTCTCATTTTGTTGAGTGTTTTAATCAGGAAAAGGTGTTAGGCTTTGTCAAAGACCTTTTATGATCAATTGATAGGATCATGCGGTTCTTTGCTAGCATAATTAAGAAAAAGACACGGTTAATGTGAACAAGAAAAAAGCAAATACGCCAATCACAAAATGGAAAAGATATGAAGAGACACTTCGCAAAGAATAAATTCAGAGAGATTGGAACTCTCATTTACTGCTGGTGGAAATGTAAAATGGTATTACAACTATGGAAGGTGGTTTGGTGCTTCCTCAAAAAGTTGGAAATAGAAATAGCATTTGACTTAGCTATCACACTACTGGGAATATACTGTAAAAACAACCAGAGACAGGACACAGACAGATATATGCACATCTGTGTTTACTGAAGCATTATTCACAATAGTAAATAAGCTAGGGAAGCAGCCCAAGTGCTCATCAACCAATGAATGGATAGAAAATCAGTTGTATATACACACAATGGAGTATTACACAACACTGAAAAACAATGAACTTGTAAAACACTATGTAACATGCTTAAATCTGGAATATACTGTTGTTGTTGTTAGGTGCCGTGGAGCTGCTTGCAATTCATAGTGACCCTATGTACAACAGCCCTAAACTCTGCTCTGTCCTGTGCCAATCGCACTGTCTCCGATACGCGCTTATCCCGATTACCCCAGTCACTGCATCAATCCACCTCATAGAGGGCCTTCCCCTCCTGTGCTGTCCTTCCACCCTCCCAAGCATGATGTCCTTCTCCCAGGACCAGTCCCTCTGTACAACATGTCCAAAGTATGTCAGATGTTGGCATTAAAAATTTAACCATACCAACTGTTTTGAAAAATAGTACAGCATTCACATAAATATTCACTTCCCAGATTACTCAGTAACCCCACTTCTATGAGTTTCTCTAGGGAAAAGAAAATCTGTATCACATTAAACACTCCAAAATGGAGAACTCAAGTGTCCATTAATCAACTGAGTGAATAAACAAATTGTGGAGAAACCATTCCATAAAGTACTGGGCAATAAAGGGGACTACAGAAAGATAAAATTATATCATTTCAAAAGAGTAGTTTTAAATTAAGAATTCTAAGTGATCCAAGTAAAATGAAATCTTTCACAACTTTAATCTTTTCTCCATTTATCATAATGTTGTCTCTTAGCTAAGTAGATGAGTGAGCATAATTAGAGTTGCATCTATTTATTCAAATAACTCAACTGATACTCAGAAAATTCCTGGAAACTTGGTTTTTTGCCAATGTTTTCTATTCAGTGTAGACCTCTAAGCTTCAGTTTCAATGGATCTTAATTACATGAAGCTTCCTGAAATGGTTCAGTACTACTGAACAATTATTTTTGGTACAGTAACTGTATACTGCTTTCATATTCTCTTTTTGTCTCCCTGCATCATTCAACAGTCTACCCATTGAAGCCATCAGTATTGCAACTTGAGACTTAAATTTGTTCTTCAGCTCTTTCAGTTTGAGAAATAGTAAGCATTCTCTTCCCTTTTAGATTTCTTACTCTAAGTCTCTGCACATTTCATTATCATTCTTCGTTTTTTCTTCTCAAGCCCTTTGAAATCTTCTGTTCATCGCACCATTTCTGCCTTTCACTTCAGCTTCCTCTATCTTCTAATGTCCATTTAGGGCCTTCCTGCCTGCCTGCCTGCCTGCCTGCCTTCCTCCCTCCCTCCCTCCTTCCCTCCCTTCCTTCCTTTCCTGTCTTTTAAGTGACTTTTTGCTTTCTTCACGTATGATGTCCCTCCACAATTTATTAAGTGTTCAGTAATTCAAATTTATTCTTGAGATGGTTTCTAAATTCTGATATGATATATTCAGGTAATATTTTGGTTCCTGTGAATTTGTTTTGTTCTGACTAATGATACCAGGTAAAAGGCTGAGTTGGGTTCTGCCAATCTTTTGGGTAGTACTGTTCAGCATATACATCCACACCCCCTAGGTTATCAGATCCATGCTACTGATAAGGAAATTCATAAATTTTGTATGTAAAAATTCATTCAGCATTACTATAAAACCAAACCAAATCCACTGCTGCTGGGTTGATTCCAACTCATGTTAATAAAACCAAAATGTAATCCTGACATTAAGCCTACATTTCTTTGGCAAACTATTATTCCACAATTAAACTCCAAATGCATTTACACATTATCAATTGAAGACAGAAGTAGCGACATACGGCTGTAACTGCCATCATAATCTGTTAGCCACAAAGTCTACCCTTTAACAAATTCTTATCAGATAGGATGCTCTGGTGTAGTCCATATGGAGTTGCACTGCAAACCCAAAGGCCAAGCCTTAGCAGCAGTTCAAATTAATTGGCAGCTTTGCAGGTGAAAAAGACAGGTAATCAATCTCCTATGTGATTTACAGCCTTGGGAAACCAGCTGGAGGCTCAGCTGTGAATTAATTCTGACTAGATGGCAATGAGAATGAATGAGTTATGGGGGGAATAAACAAAATAATGATGCTACAATTTAAAAATAAGTAGTTATATAGAGATAAAGAGCAATAAACAAAACCATTATGCCCAGATTTTAAGGTACATACCTCACTTTAATGTTTCTGAAAGATAAATGCTTAAAACAGTTGAAATGCTTATTTAATACTTTACCATATTTTTATTCTCAGTATCAAATTTTTTATTAAGAATCAAAAATTAAGTAAATTGTGAAAAACCAATTTGATGGTTCATATACACTCATTACAATAATGTTAAAAAAACCCCTACAGCATCATAAATAATTATGTAACACTAAAAAAACTTCACAATATAAAAACAGCAAGCAATGTGTGATTACAATACTGTAAGGTAATAGGTAACAGTCAAATAAGGTAAGGTAAAAGGTAGTAAATTCATTGTAAGTTAAGGAAATAACTGTAAGGTAAAAGGTAATAGTCAAATGCAAAGGCATTTGACTGCATAGATCACAACAAGCTGTGGCTAAAACTCTAAGAATGGGAATCCCAGAACATTTGATTGTGCTTATGTGAAACCTATAATTGGACCAGGAGGCAATCGTCAGAACAGAGCAAGGAAACACTGCATGGCTCAAAATTGGGAAGGGTATACCAGGGATGTGTCCTATTTCCCTATCTTTTCAATCTATATGCAGAACAGATCTTCCAGAACGCTGGGTTCTATTAGGAGAAAGGCCTCAGTGTGGCATCAGGATTGGAAGAAGACTCATCAACAACTTGAATTATACAGATGACACAACCTTGCTTGCTAAAACTAAGGAGGATCTGAAGAGAAGGTCAAGGACTGCAGCCTTCAATATGGTTTGAAACAAAGATCCTCACCACTAGGCCAACTGGCAGCAATAGGATAGAAGGTGAAATGATTAAGAATGTTACCAGCTTTAGTTTGCTTGGCTCCACAATCAACAGTCTTAGTACCAACAGCCAGGAAATCAAATGAATTGCACTGGGAAAGATCTGCTGTCAGGGACCTCTCCAGAGTACTGAAGAGCAACAACATCAGTCTGAAAACTAAGGTGATCCAGGTCATAGTCTTGGCAATTGGCTAGATAATGCATCAGAAAACTGGACAATGGCTAGGAAAGACAGAAGGAAAATTGATGCCTTTGAGCTGCGGTGCTTGAGAAGAATACTGAATATACCATGGACTGCCAGGAGAACAAATAGATTTGTTCTGGAGAGGGTGAAGCCAGGCTGCTCCTTGGAGGCAAGGATTCTGAGGCTTTGCCTGACATACTTTGGGGATGTTGCAAGGAGGGACCAATCCTTGGAGAGAGACATCAAGCTTGAAAGGGTGGAGGGACAGCACAAGAGAGGAAGACCCTCAATGAGATGGACTGATTCAATGCCTGGGGTAATCAGGGTAGGTATGTCAGAGACAATAAGACAGTAAGATTGGCACAGGATAGAGCAGGTTTCAGGACTATTGTGCATAGGGTCACTATGAATCAAAAGTGACTAGACAGCACATAACAACAATAATAAGGGAATAGATGCACTAGTCAAGAAATCCATGGAACTAATTTTCTAAAGTCTAATATGTTGTGTACCATTGTCGAGTCAGAACCAACCTATAGCTGACCTTCCAATGGGTTTTCAGGGACAGTTAAACGCACTAAAGGAAAGTGCCTATCTTCCTCCTGCAGAGAAACTCGTGGATTTGAACCACATGCCTTCAAGGTTGCAGCACGCATCTTACCACTAGGCCACCAGAGCTCCCTAAGTCTAGTATAAACAAAACTATCAGAGCATATTACAACAGAAAATAGAAGGTATGGTAAACAAAATTACTATGAATACTATGTATGTATTCTGCTAGTTCCTTTGAAATGGATCCCACTTTATGTACAAGAGAAAGAGAAACACTGATTCTGGTAATGGTGATAAAATTACTAGTACAATCATAAATTTAACTTTAACCAGTAACTTCAAATAGTAAAAACCACCACCACTGCAAATAATATTAACACACAATCAAAACTTCACTCATTACAGATTGTTGCTGTGTGCCACAGAATAGATTCTGACTCAAAGCGATGCTGTATGGAAGTGTGGAACGGCCCCACAGATTTCCCAGGCTGTGACAAATATGGTAGGGAATAAGCAAGTCTTTTCTCTGGGAAACAATGTATCTAGAAAGTAAAAGTTTACCACTGTGTCAACAGAGCTTCTTCACTAGAAATTACTGTTAGGAAATTTCATATCATTCTATGGTGGTTAATTCAGTGATTAGAGAAAAAACAAAGACTTAAAATCAATGCTTTTGAATTGTGGTGCTGGAGAAGAGTATGAATGTACCATAGACTGTCAAGAGAACAAAAAGTTCAGTCCTTAAGAGGGTGAAACCAAGTTTCTCCTTGGAGGCAAGGATTTTGACGCTCCAGCTCACATGCTTTGGGTATGTGGCCAGGGGGCACCAGTCCTTGGAAAAGGACATTATGCTTGGAAGGGTGATGGTACAGTGCTGGAGAGGAAGGTTCTGGATGAAAAGGAATGATACAGTAACTGGAGCAATGGGAGTAGGTGTTTCAGAGACAGACTGGCTGAGGATAGCAGCGAGTTCAGAGCTGCACATAACAACAACAACAACTGTGTCATCAATAGCAACTAAGGTCTGAAAAGCTTACGAAACGCCATTTAAAATGCTATTAATGGTCTCTTCCCCATCTGGAGCAGAGAGTTAAGAAGGAAAAAATGGAAAAAAGATGTGTAGGAACAACCCATCCAAAGGGCAAATGGGCCACCTCAACCTCAGTCTCTCTAAAACCCTGAGACTCGAAGAACTAGATGGTGCCCAGTTAACATTATGAAAGGAGCAAGGTCCTGGATTAATTGGAAGAAAAATGTGGAAAAACACAAAACCATAAAAAACCCATCAGGCTTACTCGCTTGTTCAGACTGGTAAGATTCCTGAGAGTATGGTGTTAATCAATCAAACTCACACACCCATCCTGCTCACCACACCTCCCCAGTCGTGGCTCAGTTGTCAGTCAAACATATCCAGAAAGTGACCCAATAGGAAGTAGAAACTGAACAATTTTCATTAATATTATCTACAAGTAAAATCTTGAAGATTATTTTTTAAAATAGCTAGAACAGTGCACCCACAGGAAACTGCAAGAAATTCAAGCTGGATTCAAAAGAGGATAGGACTACTGCTGTAAGATGGATCTTGGCTGAAAGCAGAGAATCCCAGGAGGATGCTTACTTGTGTTTTATCAATTAGACAAAGGCTTTTGATTGTGTCGATCATAACAAATTATGAACAACCTTGAGAATGGAAATCCCAGAACACTAAATTGGGCTCATATGAAACCTATACATAGATAAAAGCAATATGGTTTAAAATCAGAAAAGGTAAATAAAGACTGTATGTTTTCTCTGTTACTAATCAATCTGTATGCTGAACATATCATTCTAGAAGTTGGGACTAATATAAAAGAATGCAGCATTAGCATTAGCACTGGAGGAAGACTCATCAATAATACATACATTATGGAAAATGACCCAACCTTGTTTAGAAAAGTGAAGAAGACTTGAAGCACTTACTGAAGATCATCAAAAACTGTTGTTGTTACGTGCTGTCCAGTTGCTTGCAACTCACAGAGACCCTATGTACAACAGTCCTAAACTCTGCTCTGTCCTGTGCCAATTGCACTGCCTCTGACACTCCCATCCCGATTACCCCAGTCACTGAATCAATCGACCTCATAGAGGGACTTTCCCTCCTGTGCTGTCCCTCCACCCTCCCAAGCATGAAGACCCTCTTCAAGGACTGGTCCCTCCTTACAACATGTGCAAAGTATGTCAGACGCAGCCTCAGGATCCTTGCCTCCAAGGAGCAGCCCGGTTTAACCCTTTCAAGGATGAATCTGTTTGTTTTCTTAGAAGTCCATGGTACCCTCAATACTCTTCTCTCCAGCACCACAGCTCAAAGGCATCAATTCTTCTTACTTCCTAAGTCATTGTCCAACTCTCTGATGTATAATAAGTGATTGCAAAGACCATGGCCTGTATCAGACGCACCTTAGTCTCCAGAGAGACATCACTGATCTTCAGTACTTTCTTTGGAGAGGTCCCTAACAGCAGATTTTCCCATGGCAATAAGTGTTTGTTTTGGGTTTTGGGGGTTTTTTTTGGCAATAAGTCTTTTAATTTCCTGGCTACTGGTGCCAAGAGTGTTGACTGTGGAGCCAAGCAAACTAAAGCTGTGAACAATCTCAATCTCTTCACCATCCATCCTGATGCTGCCAATTGGTCCAGTGGTTAGAATCTTTGCCTTCTGGACATTGAGCCTCAGTACATATTGGAGGCTGCAATCCTCGACCCTCTGCAGCAAGCGCTTCAGATCCTCCTCAGTTTCAGCAAGCCGGGTTGTGTCATCTGCATAATGCAGACTGTTGATGAATCTTCCACCAATCTTGACTCCACATTCCTCCTCATAGAGCCCAGCCTCCCGGATAATCTGTTCTGCATACAGGTTGAAAGGTATGGAGATAGAACTCATCCCTGGCATACACCCTTCCCAATTTTGAACCAGGCAGTGTTTCCTTGCCCTGTTCTGATGACTGCCTGTTGGTCTAAGTATAGGCTTCGCATTAGCATGATCAAGTGTTCTGGAATTCCCATTCTTCTCAGAGTCAGCCACAGTTTGCAACAAAGACTACAGCCTTAAATATGGGTTATTTCTGAACATCAAGAAAATTCTCATCACTGGACCAACAAGAAACATCCTGATGTTGTTATATGTCATCAAGTCAAGTACAACTCATAGCTACCCTATGAACAGAAGAGAACTCTGTCCTATCCTGTGCCATATCATAGCATCTGACATACTCAAGCCCATTAATGCAGTTACTGTGTAAATAAGGAACTATACAGCCAACCAAAAGGCATCTGGTTCAAATCCACAAGCTGGTCCACAGGACAAAGATGGGCAATCTCCTCCCATGCCACGCACAGTTGACCTTCCAGCAAGTTTTCAGAGGCAGTAACATCATGATAGATGGAAAAAAGATTAAAGTTAACAAAGGTTTTCATTGTATTTGGATCCAGTTGCATTCAAGAAATTAAAAGACATACTGCACTGGGAAAAGTGCTTTCAGGGTCCTCTCCAAAATTCTCAAAGAGCATGTATGTTAAACGAAAGATGAAGGTACATCTAATTGCTACCTATGCATCTGAAAGTTAGACAATGAATAATGATGACAGACAAGCTGATGCTTTGAATCGTTGTATTGAGGACAGTATTAAATATACTACAGACAGCCAAAAACAATACAAAACAAAAACACCAAATCTGTCTTGAAGGAAGTGCAATCAGAATGCTTCTCAGAGGTAAGGGCAGTTATGTACAACAACTGCATTTAAACAGCACCCATAGCTGACCCTCCAGTGGATTTTCATCAGCAGTAAATTGCACAGGAGAATGCCCATCTTTCTTCCATGGAGCAGGTGATGGCTTTGAACCACATGCCTTTGGGACTGCAACATATCTCCTTACAACTTGGCCTCCAGGGCTCAGGAGGAACCAGCCTTAGAGAGAGAAATCATGCTGGGAAAGATAGGGGAAAAAGAAGACCCTCAACAAGATGAACTGACAGAGACTGCCACAGTATGAGGACAGAGATTCTGAGGATGATTCAGGACACACCAAGGTTCCAACCTGTTGTTCAGAAGGTCATTATTAGTTGCTGACTTGATGGAACCTAACAACAACTTAAAGTGCAAATAACAGTAAGTATGTACATATTTCTCAGAACAATCAAACATTCAAATTAAGAGGGCCATATAGGAAGCTCCTGAATATCCCATGGACTGTCAAAAGAACAGTCAGATTTGTCTTGTAGAAGGTGCAACCAGAGAGCTCCTTAGAGGTAAGGAAGTCAAAGCTTTGTATCATATACTTTTGGGGGGCACGTCATCAGAAGAGGCTATTCTCTATAAAGAGGTATCATGCTTGAAAGGTGGAGGGTAGATAAAAGAAAGATTCAATGAGATGGGACTGATACAGTGAAGCAACCGGCTCAAGTGTGTCAGAGATGATGAAGATGGCACAGGATAGGTTTCAGATCTAATATTCAGAGTTGCTATCAATCATACTTGACTCAACCACACATAACAACAAGAGGCCGGTGGATTTGAACTGCCAGAAATGTTCCAACTTTTGGTTAACAAGGTAGCTCCCTACAAACCAGACACCTAAAATGTAGAAGAGGTTTTGAAATTGTACAATAGTGAGAGTTGGAAAGAGTTTTAAGGTGCCTGAAGAGATTATTGGTGAATTGCCAATGTGAAAGGCAACAATGGGCAAGGGTCAAAAGGAAAGAAGAAGAATTTAACATAAGCGACAACACAGATAAAAGAAGCAGTAACAAAAAACAGCAGAAGAATCAGATTTGCAGAGAACCGGAGACCAATGCAAGAGAGAATGGAAACTGACCTATGGAGCAAGCGCAAGGAGTGTCTGGAAGCAGAAGACTTCCAGGTAAGGATGTATTTCAGATCTTTTGGTGGCCAAAGAGCTAAGAATTTGGTGCCTCTGGGTCAAAGCTTACTGGCAGCATGGATGCCTCTTAGTATTTATTAGCAGAGTTCAAGAGCTTTGTAGTCATGTTATAATTTGGAAACTAGATAATAAACAGAATCATGATCTTATAAATCAGTTGCAGAAGAATTGAGTAGAATGTAACATTAATCCTACCACTGCCTGGATCAGTGTAAATTTCCATAAGGTGTGGCCTAGTACTCACTAGGGTAAGGGAGCTAGAGAGAGGATTTCAGAACCATCAAGAATTGGTAGAGATGGAGTGCACCCTTCTAAATTCAGATATCTGTGCAAGGAAGCACCAAGCCTAACAGAAGAAAACGAGAATGTTCCTCCGGCACCTATATGAGAGAGCCTTCCTCTAGGTTCGGCACACTCAAATCATACATCTAGCCTCCTATACTGTAAGAATAAATCTCTGTTAAAATCAGCTTGAGGTATTTCCTATATGAGCACTGGATAAAGTGGAACCCTGGTGACCTAGTCTATAGGGAGTTGTGCTGCTAACCCAAAAGCAGCACCTATATAGCAGTTTGATTCCAAGAGAACTGGTCCATGGGAGAAAAGTGGGCAATCTCCTCTTATGCAATTTACAGCTTCCTGAAAACCTACTGAGAGATAATGAAAACAGATCCTAATCTCTATCCCTTTAGGGTCCCTCACTCATGTCATATATTATCCCAGAGAGGCACAGGTCCTTGCTCCCTGAACCACAGCTTGTATCTGTCTAGGGAAACACCACTTTCTCAAATTCCTAATCCTCATATAAATAGTGAAACTTTCTGAAACTCCAGGTAGTTTTTGTTTAAAGTGACTTTACCAACCAATATAGCACTGTATACCTTGTTTTTTAGAGCTCAAAGGCTCTAACAAACATAGAATCAAAAGCGACTCACAGCTGAACCTCCAGGTTTTTCTAAGGCTGTAAATCACACAGGAGGAGACTGTTTCTCCTACAGAGCAGCTGGTGGGGTGGCACAGCTTTAGTTAGCAATGCATCCTCTTAGGGACTACGAGAGTTCCCCTTTTTTAAAGCAGTGATCTCCAATTTGTGTGGCAGACTACAGAATGAAAGCTGTGCAAATAAGATCTAAGCACCACAGGGGTAATAAATAATTATGGATCAAATCTCTTTTCTCAAGATCAAAGAAAGAGGAGGCAAATTTCTAATTCCAGAAGCTATTAAAAGTGATCAAGGCCACTGAACAATGTGTGGAAATTTTCAAATGGGCACCTAACTTACCAAACTTTCACGAAAAGCATAAACATAGCCTAAGGATAAAGTATATATCGCCTGTTAAATCACTGCTTTTAATTAGAAATGCTACTTCACAGTTTTCCATAACAGTTGCACCTTTTACATATTCAACAGCAGTACATGAAGAGTTCCAGTGATAGTTTCCTCTTTATAGGAGTCTAGATATAAAATTGTGTAATTATGTTTCACTTTGAGCACTTCACACTCAAGAGTGATTCTTAAAATAAGTGCTTTTAAAATCTGGAACCTTGCAGTGAGTTTTCATAGGTTAGAAAAATCACACGAGGAGAGATTGTCCATCTTTCTTCCACAGAGAACCTGGTAGATTCAAAACAGCTGCTTTTGAGGTGGCAGGGTGACTCTCTTTACCCACCAAGCCACTGGAATTCCCTTCATTAGCTATTGTTGTTAGGTTAATCAAGTGAGCTACGACTTAACAGTGACCCTAAGAACATCAGATCTGACCTTGCCCTATCCTACCATCCTCACAATTTCTGCCCATTGTTATAGGAAGAAGATGGAGCTCTCTACAGGGAGAGATGTTACAGATGGTATCAATCCTTCTTGTTGGGGATCTTCCTTTCTCTGACCCTCCACCTTTTCCAGTATGATATCCTTTTCCAAAGACTGGCCCCTCCAGACAACATGCCCAAAGTATGTGAGATCAAGTTTCACCACCTTGCCTCTAAGAGGCACCATGAGTGTACTTCCTCCAAGGCAGACTTGTCTGCTCATCTGGTAATTAGTGGGATACTCAGTTCTATTTGTTGTTATGTGCCTTTAAGTCAGAATCAACTCACAGTTGACTTTCAGTACTATTATTGTTGTTACGTGCCATCAAATCAAGTATGACTCACACCTATCGTGTAAACACATGTGAACCCTGCCCTATCCTGTGCCATCCTCATCACATTTGAGCCCACACAAATCACAACAATGATATCTCACCTTGGCAAAAATAGCAATATTCAGTTAGACAACAAACAACAACAAATGCTGGCGAAGTTATGTAGAGGCTGGAACACTCATGTACTGCTGGTGGTTGTTGACTGCCATCGAGTCAAGCACAACTCATAGCGACCCTATGAACAAGAGACCTGAAGCCTTTCAATAACTACTGGCATGTATCAAAGTTCATAGATGTACTGCTGGTGGGAATGTAAAATGCTACAAACACTACGGAAAACAGTTTGGCACCTCCTTAGAAAGTTGGGAAGATTCAACGAGATGGAAAAGGCCACTTCCAATTTCATTTGGAATGGAAAGAGGCCCAAATAAGTAAAGTACTCCTTAAAAAGAGAAACAAGGTAGGAGGCATCTCACACCCTGATTTCAAATCCTACTACACTGCTGTGATGGTCAAGATGGCGTGGTACTGGTACAATGACAGACACAAAGATCAATGGAATAAAATTGAGAACC
The DNA here is from genome assembly GCF_000299155.1 of Elephantulus edwardii. Classification (NCBI taxonomy): domain Eukaryota; kingdom Metazoa; phylum Chordata; class Mammalia; order Macroscelidea; family Macroscelididae; genus Elephantulus; species Elephantulus edwardii. The sequence continues at coordinate 4,032,023 of NW_006399980.1, forward strand.
CAGAACTGATTTTTTACAAGGAGATGAAATCAGTTAAGTGGGGAAAAGACAACCTTTTTAACAAATGCTGTTGGCAAAACTGAAAAACTATCTGCAGAAAACTCAAGCAAGATCCACACTTCCATACACAAAAACCAACTCAAAGTGGATCAAGGACCTGGGATTGAAACCAAGGAGTATAAACGTCATTAAAGAAAATCTTGGAAGAACTCTACAAGTACTAATCCACAACCTAAACAGTCTTCCAAGCATCCTGAAAAACCTACAACCAGGAGAGGATAAAATAGATGAATGAGACCTAAGAATCAAATCCCTATGCACATCCAAAAACTTCTCCAACAGGGTAAAAAGGAAAGCCACAGACTAGGAAAAAATATTTGTCTGAGAAGGGACATATCTAGAATTTACAGAATACTTGAGCACTACAACAAGATAAAGGCAAACAGCCCAACTGCAAAATGGGCACAGGATATAAACAGACACTTCACCAAAGAAGACATTCATATGGCAAACAAACACATGAAGAAATGTTCAAAATTCCTAGCTCTAAGAAAGATGCAAATCAAAACAACTACAAGATATCATCTCATCCCAGTAAGAATAGCAAAATTTAACTGAACAGCAAACATCAAATGCTGGCGAGGAAAAACTGGAACCCTTATTCACTGTTGGTGGGAGTGTAAAATGGTGCAACCACTATGTAAGGCTGTATGGCACTTTCACCAAAAGTTGCAAATAGAACTATCATTTGACCCAGCAATTTCACTACTGAGAAATATGTCCTAAGGAAACCATAACTGTCACCCAGATACATGCACACCTATATTTATTTCCGCTTTGTTCACAATAGCAAAGAGTTGCAAACAACCTAAGTGCCCAACAACAAACAAATGGCTAGAGAAGCTGTGGCATATTCACACAATGGAATACTATGCAGCACGGGAAAAAATCTCATGAAATAGACAAAATGAGTGACCCTGGAGGACAAAATGCTGAGTGAACTATCTGTCACAAAAGGATAAATACTGCATAGTGACACTGACATCGGAGTTGGGGGGAAATGAAGAAAAGAGGGAATAAATAATGTATACTGCACTGAAACAGATAAGAGGAAAGAACTGTTTAAAAGGAATATATGATTAGGTATTATTTTCATGACAAGAGTCCAGAATGAGAGCTAATAGTGGCGTGGACTGGGGGTGAGGATTGTATAACAATGCAAGAATTTTTTAAAAAAGTTTTTCAAAGGGAAAAGCGAACTGGGGGGAGGGGTGGACAGGGAGGAAAATCTCCAACAATGAATGAATGGAAATCAAGTCTCTATAAACTTTCAGTAAAATTTCAATTAAAAAAAGAAAGTTGGGAAGTCTTGCAATCTCACTACTAGGTATAAATCCCCAAGAAGTGCTGCAACACAAACTTAGATCCATGTTTACTGTAACGCTATCTATAACAATATCTAAGAGTTGGAAACAATAAAATGTCTATCAATATTGTTTTATTTTCATTTTTCAACATGACTAAACAATAGCATATCCACACAACAGAGTATAATGATGTCAAGAATCTGTGAAATACTGCACAATATGATGAATCCAGAACTATGCTTATTAAGAATCAGTCACAAAACAACAATTATGGTATAAAATCACTAGTATAACAAGCAGGGAGCTCTGGTAGCTCCTCAGGCAATCTCCTGTGCAATTTACAGCCTCTGAAAACCCACTGAAGGGTCAGCTATGAATTGGTTCTGACTCATAAGCAATTAATTGAGCTGAAAGGAAAGGTTTACACACAGACTAATTCTGGAGAAACAGAAGAGAATAAAAATAAGAGTAAGCTGGGTGAAAGAAAAGACAATATACAATAAAAATTTGATTAGACATTAACTCATCACAGTAATCACTGTAAATTTTATGTCTATGAGTGACTGAAAAAAGCACCGACTTGTAAACTTTGAAATAAAATAAACAGAAAATAAACACATATAAGGTTACAGAAGAACCAATTATACTACGGTTTGTTTTTGTGTACCACAACTATCCCATAGCTAACTCTCTGGCAGGTTTTCATAGGCAGTTAATCATACCAGAGGAGACTGCCCACCCTTTTCTGAGTGCCTTCAGGATTGCAGTGCAACTTCTTGACACTAGGCCACAAGTGTTTTTCGAATGATTAAAAATAATTTGCAAAATTTTAAAAAATTAACATATATTGAATACACAAGTAAATAGAATAGGAAACATCAAATCAAAGTCAAACATTAAATAATAGAAGTGCTGTCCCACAAAAATAAAAATCAGGGGTTTTTGCTTCAGTTTAATAAATCTATTTCCTTGACATAAGGCAGCTTATTAGCTTCCATTTACAGAAGAATCTGATGCTTAGAGCACCTTAGAAAAGAAGTTCAAATTCCTCAGTTATTGTTAAAAGATTTTAAAAAAAAAGATTTTTATACTAGGCATCCTGCCTCCAAAATAAGATTAAAAATTACTTCTTTGTAACAACATCAAATGGCACAGAATTTTTAATAAAACCAAACAAGGGAGCTCTGGTGGCCTAGTGGCAAGAAGCTGCGCTGCAATCCCGAAAGTGCGCTGTTCGAATCCACCAGATGCTCTGCTGAAGAGGGTTGGGCAATCTCTTCCTGTGCCAGTAGGATCGAATTCGATGGTACACACACCAAGAAAAAAAACACAACAACAAAAATTCTGCTTCTAAAATAGTTTATTTGATAAACCATTGAGAAGAACTAAAATATGAACAGTAAAACATGAAAATCATGCCATTTCAACACACTTTCTTAGGTGTTAAAACGAACAGCCAAGTTCTTTTAACCACTACACCACCAGGGCTTCGTAAAATAGCTAAATGGTTAAAAATAAACTGGGTTCAGTTTGTTCCATTAATATTAAAAATCTGCCAATGAAGAGTAATTAGGCCACTGTCAATTTCTACTGAATTTAAGTTCAGAAGCATCTTGTGTGTACCTACAAATCTAAGCCCTGAAGAGGTTAAGATTCACTTCCCTCGTATCTACTCAGCATATAAACTGAGGGTTTTTAAAATATTCATTCTTTGTTGCACAATTTCCTCCCTTACCGCTAGAATTTTTTTAAAGCAATCCCTGAAAGGATTTTTTATACTGATAACTAATTACCAATAAAATAAATTGTTCAGGATAAAAAAGCTGTTAATAATCTAAAGGCTCTATTGACAGTGTTTTCGTTAACTGGCATTAAAATTCTGATTTTTGATCTAAGTCAAATGTGGACAGCTAGTATTTCCTGCTATCCAAAGTGCCAACATTTTATTCAAACCAGGAGTTGTTTATTGATAATCCAACTGCTCTGGTGATAACTAAACATCTTAACTATCAAGATGTCAAAAGTCATCTTCTTCTTTCTCTTCCTCTGATCTTCTTAACCCCACAAGCATTCTGGTTCTTCAGTCCTGATACTTGTTTACCATTACTACTATTTCAATCCTGAATACTGAGCAACACAACTAAGACAACTGTCCATGACACTTCATTCATTTAAGGCCTTTATTCTCCCTTCTAACTTCTTCAATAACTTTCAGAATTAAAATAGCCTATGTATAAAAATTTCATCATAACACAAAGAAGCAATGGCTAACCCTAAAGTTTTGAGAAAAAGTTAAGGTAATAAAGCCTTTAAAAATTGACCTTTTTAAAAAAAATTTTAAAAGTTATGCATCTTAGCCATTAAAAGGTCCAGTAACTACTAATACAGCAAACAGTTACTTGGAAACTTTGCTCAAATGTCTAAAGCTATGTTAACTGCCAAATATGGAACTGCCCAAGGAATTCCCAGTTTGGTGCCTTCAAATAGATGGGACTCTATAAATTGTGGTTAAGGTTCCAGGTACATGCCTTACCAACATTTGAAAATTAGCACAAGATTTTAAAAAGAGAGAGAAAATTAAATTAGCACAAGATATTTAGCCTTAAAACTAAAACCTGTATTTTATTATCTCTAGTTATTATCACAAAGCTGTAGGCGGGGAGGAGGCAACAACTTTTGTTATTACTCCAATTTCAATGCATTCTTTTGGTAAGAGATAAGCACACTTCTTGTAACTTTAAAAACCACGTATCCTTTGGATAAAAATTCTTAATCCACGTGGAAGGCAGTGGTTGCAAATATATAATAGCCCCAAAGAGGCAGAAGGCCATCTTAAGAAATGGCTTTTGGAGTCGCTGAGAAAATGACTCCTAAAATGATCCAAGCAAAATCAAAACACCGTAAGACGGCTTCTGCTTTCTCTTGCCTTCCATCCCCCTAAAAGTGGTGGAATGGGGGGAAATCCCGTTTTCTAGAGCGTTCAAACATCTATTCTATTCCTGGGTCGACAGGGGATCGCCTGCATAAAAAGGGCACGAAAGAGGTGCACGTTTCAACCTGACATGCGAATACGTCCGGACTAAACCCGAGGGGGTGTCAAAGACGACGGAACGCGAGGTATTGGGTAATCAAAACGGCAGCTGCCTTCAAACCCGGATTTTGTTTCCGTCCCCAGAAATGGTGCCCGGAGGCCGCTACTTTCGCATCTGCGTCGCTTCTGCCTCCGCCGCCACAGCCACGTTCCCCTCCCCCACGGGCGGGGCGGCGCCGGTCTCCCCACTCCGCTGGAACCGGGAATTCAGAGCCGCAATTGAGGCGGAAAAAACCCGAGCCTGCTGTCTTTCTTAAAAACACTCCTGCAAGCCCGGTTCGCCTCCCAGTTTTAATCCTCCATCAGCGTCCCTTTGGGGAGCTGCTGCGTCCCCCTCGCAACCTCATCCTCAACCAACCTTGGCCCCACCTGTGCCCTCAAAGCTCTCTGTCCGCACAACGTGCACCACCGATCACCTCCCTTCCCACACAGTTTCCCATCCTTCACCTGCGAGAAAAAGACTGGACTCCTCACACGCACACACCGCAGCGTAGGCACCCGGCAAGAACAATGTCTCTCTCCACCGCTACACCTACGACACCTCCGTTCACATACAAGACGGTTGCCTCGAGCCGCGGCGCGCGAAGAGAATGTCCCCTTCCGACCACCACACCGACCTGCCCTGCCGGCCCCCGTACACACCTCCAACCAACAGCGGCGGCGGGTACGTCGCGCGGAGGTCAGCAGGAGAGTCGCCGAGACGCAGCTGCAGAAGATTTCTTCTGCTTGCCGCTGCCTCCCACCAATAAACCTAAAGCCTCAGGAACACGATTGCAGTGAGCGTGTTTCGCTCACAACCACTTCTTCCCGGGCGCCAGGGACTGCGGCGAACGACAAGGAACACGGACGTCCCGCCCCCTTTGCCACCGCCCCCTCTTATTGTTTTACCCCTGCCAAAGGGGCCAGGGAACCCCGCACGGCGACAGCCAATCACGCATCTCCTTCGTGAGCCGGCCCAACCTTCTCCCGGCTCTCTGCGGAGCACGCGCAGAACGCCGCCGCGGTCGCGTACATTTGCGCCCGGAAAGCCGGGAACCGGAAAGCCAGGGCGAGAGTCCGCTGATTTGACGTCACAAGGAGACCGCCCGGCTTTATCCTCGCTGCCCTCCTTGGAGATTGCTCCTGAACTAGAGCTGGCTCGCTTACGTGCTGTTTTTACTGCATTTGACATTGCTATTCCAGCCCCACTTGATTACTAAGGCTAAGAGGAAGGGAATTCTGTGATTTTTTTTTTCCTCTCAGCAATTCAAAGCAATAGATTAGAATGTGCTGGGGTTATGTATTTCAGCATGCTAAGCATTTTAGCTCTGGTGACTTAGTGGTTAGGAGTTGGGCTGCCAGCTACTTAGGAATCAGCTATGAGTCGGTTATGACCCCAATGGTACCTAACAAGCATCTTACTAAGGAGGTGTGGGGTCGGCGGAGTGTAATGTATGAAATGGCGTGGAATGTATTAGAACCGTATCTGACCTTCTAGCAGGACAAGCAGTAAAGATTGCCCATCTTCTCACAGAACAGCTGGTGGATTCCAACTCTGTGCCTTTGTATTGGCAGCACAACTTCTTATCACTAACCTCCAAGGCATCTTCCTATTAAGGCCAACAGGCTGAAATCCTGGGAGATAACGGGATTGTAGTCCTGCCTTAAACCTGCCCTGGGGCAAAGCAATGGAAAACCAGTCAGAATGGACTCACAGCTGGCCCTCCAGCATGTTTTCAGAGGCTGTTTAATTGCACAAGAGGAGACTGCCCATCCTGAGAAGCATCTGCTGGATTGGAACTGTGTTCCTATGGAAAAACTACTAGACACTAATTCTCAGGCTTGTCTCTGACCTTGATTTAAAGTAAATACCAAATCTTCTAGTTAAGGACGTTACCTTAAAGCTGTCAGTATTTATCAAAATAGGAGGGTTTTTAAAAAATAACGCAGGTCTGGTGGCCTAGTGGCAAGAAACTGCACTACAATCCCAGAAGTGCAAGGTTCGAATCCACCAGGTTGAGAAGGAGGGACAATCTCTTCCTGTACCGGTCAGATCTGATTTGACAGCACACCCACAAAAAAAATGATAAAATAATTTAAAAAAAAAAATAATGCAGAGAGGAAAATGTGAAACAATGAATGAAAGGGGTAAAAATTAAATGGAAAGAATATGCTGTAAAAATATATATTTTGCATTTTAAAAATCAAAAAAGAAAAGGTTCAAAAAATAATAATGGAAAAAATAGACAATTAAGAGAACTAAATAAGAGAACACTTCTCTTAAATATTCTCTGGGGGAAAAAAATGTTCTCTGGGAGGCTAATGATTATGCCCTGCCAACCCAAAGGCAAGCGGTTTGGACCCACCATCTCCTGTGCAATTTACCAGCCTCTGAAAACCAGCCGAAGGCTTAGCTATGAGTCGTTTTCAACTCTATTAATTGCTTGCCAACTACCATTCAAGATTCTCTCATAAATTTCCTCAGTTATCTTCGCAGTCCTATAAAGGAAATTTGAAAGTATTTGATGCATGTTAAAACTTGAGTGTATGGCAGCAATGTCAACATTTTATATCTTCTAAGGGCCACGCCATCTTAATAATTTTGTTATATGCAGCATGCATAAGCAGAGAATCGTTTTGCAAAATGAACCCTGGCATATTTTTCCTTTACTTTCTTGTTTCCCTTTAAACATAATGCTTTTGTACCAGACACCTCTCAAAACTTTGTTTATATCTACAATAACCCTATGAAATAGTTCTTTTCTTGCCAATTTTACAGATAATAGAAAATAATTTACCCAAGGTCACATAGCTAGTATATGATTGTTGGTGTTGATTGCGATCAAGTTGAGCACAACTCATAGTGACCCTATGAACAAAAGACCTGAAGCCTTTCTATAACAATCATCTTTTCTCAAAGTTCATATGCTGTATGGTAGTATATGGTAGAACTGGGACTCAAACACTGTTCATATTCTTAAACACAAGTTATAAAACATTGTATAAGTATTATTATTTAATACTTTTGACTATTTTATACATTTAACTATAAGTTACACCACAATTTATGTTCTTTACTGTGCCCAGAACACTTGATTGTGCTCATGCAAGACTACTTGGACCAGGAAGCAGTCTTTAGAACACAGCAGGGAAACACTGCATGGTTCAAAATCAGGAAGGGAATGTGTCAGAGATGTGTCCTGTCTTCATAGTTTTTCAATCTGTATGCAGAACAGATCATTTGGGAGGCTATCTGAGGAGGAATGTGGCATCAGGATTGGAGGAAAATGCATAAACAACCTATGCTATGCAAATAATGCAACCTTGCTTGCTGAAACTGAGGACAACCTGAAGGGCTTGCTGCAGAAGGTCAAGGACTGTAATCTTCAATATGGATTGAAGCTTAACTTCAAGAAGACAAAAATTTTAACCACAGGACAAATTGGCAGCACCGTGATGAATGGAGAAGAGATTAAGGTTGTTCACAGTTACAGTTTGCTTGGCTCCACAATCAACAATTTTGGCACCAGCAGTCAGGAAACCAGAAGGTGAATTGCATTAGGTAAATCTGCTGTTAGGGACCTTTCCAGGGTACTGAGAAGCACTATGTCAGTCTAGAGACTAAGGTGTGCCTGATCCAGTCCATGGTCTTTGCAATTGCTTGCTATGCATCAGAGAGCCGGACAATGACTAAGGATGACAGAAGATAAATAGGTGCCTTTGAGTTGTGCTAGAGAAGAGTCTTGAACATACCATGGGCTGCCAAGAAAAGAAATAGTTTTCTCTTGGAGAGGGTGAAACCAAGTTTCTCCTTGGAGGCTAGGATCCTGAAACTCCATCTCACATACTGTAGGCATATGGCCAGGAGGAAAAGGACATCATGCTTGAAAGGGTGGAAGGACTATGCAGGAGAGGAAGACCCTGGATGAGATGGATTGATACGGTAACTAGGGCAACGGGGTAGGTGTATCAGTGAGACTTGCTCAGGGCAGGGTAGGCTTCAGAGCTGTTGTACATAGGGTCACTATGAGTTACAGGCAACTTGACGGCATATAACAACAACTAAGGACTGAGGTCTGATGGCCTAGTGGTAAAAAGCTGTGCTTCAATGCCCAAGCACATAGTTCAAATTCACTGTTTGCTCAGCAGGATTGGCTTTCTCCTCCTGTACAATTTACTGCCTCTAGAAACCTGCTAGACGGTCAGCTGTGTGTTGGTTCTGACTCTACAGCACACAACAACAACAACAGACTGACAGTTTCTTGTCTCTGAGGTTTAACGTACAATAGTTGAGAAACATTCTTGAATGTACATGGTAGTGCACAGGTGCAAGTCTTCCACTACAGCAATTCTTGGCTCTTAAGGTGCACAGAATCACCTGGAGAATTTTGTTAAAACAGTGTTTATTTCTGATTTCAGGAGGTCTATATTGAGCCTGAGAATTTTTCTTTCTAACCGGTTTCCAGGTGCAACTGCTACTGCTGTTTTTAAAATGACACAGAACCACTCACTGCTCTAAGAGTTTCTGAGTGATACACATGATTAAGCACTTGACTACCTGCCAAAGTATTGGTGGTCGGAACTATTGGCATGCGCCTCTATTTGAGGGCAAACAATAACAGCTCTAGGAGAGAAGACAGCAAACATTTTCTGCAAAGGGCCAGATGGTAAATACTTTTGAGTTTTGAGAACCACAAATGATCTTTGTCGTATAATCCTTATTTTTTTTAATCTTTAAGAACTGTTTAGTTCTAGAGCTATATAAAACCCTGACTTTATTTAATAAAAGCACGTTTAATACTTCTGAACTACTTCTTACTTTATGGTGTAGCATCTTGGCTCTTAAAAAGGGAGCTCTGATAGTTTCTTCTTGTTGTGTGCCATAGAATTGAAGCCGACCCTCTGGTATCATTTGGGGTAAAGAGTTACATTGCTAACCCAAAGGTCTGAAGTTCAAATCCACCAGCTGTTCCATGGGAGAAAGATGGGTAGCCTCTTCTCATGTGATTGACTGTTTCTGAAAACCCAAACCCACTGGAGAGTCAGCTATGAGTCGGTTCTGACTGGATGGTACTCAAAAACAACAATTAAACTCAGGCTTCACTCTGGAGCTTACTAGTCTTTGGTCTTTTACTAAAGATTTTCCAGGGTTGGAGCCATTATGAGTTAAATGGCACAACAACAACAAAAGAATCCACAACAACAATTAAGTTTTAAAAGCGTGTAGATGGCATAAGGTCTATTCATCTGGAGAAACTGAATGAAAATGAGAGTGAGGAATTAGGAAAGGGTATAGAATGTAAGGCTAATTGCTTCATTAAAAACTGCCTCCTTTGCAATGACAATAAAAAGCCTAGGTGGTACCCACCCAGCTACCATTACAGATAATTTTGATCAGAGTCTATAGAGGAAAAAGTACAAAAATATAGATCATAATTCCAAGTTGTCATGAACTCTAGAATTTCTGGGGCTATAAAGGGTGGATAAAATCCCTGGCAGTATCAACTTGAGATAATCTTAGACCTTAAATTAAAAAGTATTCTCTGAATTATTCTTAAATTGATCAATAATTTAGTTTACTACTCAAAAAGTTCTGCCTTGAGCATTATGATATTTTGAAGACTCAGCTCATTATCATCAAGTCAGAACTGACTTATAGCTAACTCTCGAGCAGATTTTCAGAGACTGTAAACTACAAGGGAGGAGATTGCCGTCTGTATCCCTTGGATTCGAACCATCAGAGAGGTGTGACATTTGGATTAGTAGCCATCTCTCTATGGACTATGCCACCAGAGCACCCTTCCCTCCGCATCCCCTCTTTAAGACTAACTAGGATAAAAATTGACAACGGGAACTCAAACAATTATTGTACTTTTTGACACAATATATGCCCAAATATATACCTAAGAAACTAAGGAGTGGTTGCTTAGTTTGAAAAACTGTGTAACACACACTTTGGGTAGAAATATAGCAAATAGGAACTTTAGGGGGCAATGAATTTATGTTAATGAGGGAAGAATAATTCATAAAGGAAAGGTGAGAATAATTGTACAATTTAAATAATATGTCACTATATTGTATATATAAAAACTTACATTTTGGTGTGTGTCTTTAAATAAAATTGAAGAAGAAAACAAAACAAGCCTTAGTAAGCCCTGTTCTAAGAGTAAAATTTTAAGGAAGTAAATAAAATATCTTAAAGGCTAGTTAGTAACCCTAAACTAAGAGTTCAGTTAGGAAAAACCCTACATTTTCTTTTTCCTAAGAGGCAATTTTTATTTCCTAAATTCAGAGGGGAAATCTCTGAATTCCTTTCCATACTTCTAGTCACTGCCCAGGTTTAGACATCTTTAATCTCTGGGGATAAGTGAAGTAGTCACCTAACTAGTTTATCTGCTACTCAAAAACAGCCCCCTTGACTGTCAAAAACATACTTTTCCCTTGACTGCAGATTCTTTGAACAGACCAAACCAGTAAAAAGTATATTCTATGTTTCTCTTTTTTTTTGTATTTTTTTATTTTAATAATTTTAATGAACATTTACAGAGATTTTGGATTTCCATTCATTCATTGCTGCACTTCTCTTCATGCCCAGCCCTCCCCCCACCCCCCCCCAGTTCATGGTGCCTCTCTTTGAAATGTAAAAGAAACACTCCCTCCCTGGTACACAATCCCCCCCCCTGCAGCCCCCACAGTCCCAAGTACATTCCATCATGCAACCTTAATTGTGGACTCTTGAATGTTTCTCTTTTTTCTTATACCATGCGTAGAACATATGTAAAATATCTGTCTCCTCTACATCGACATTTATTCTGGGTTAAATAATTCTCATCAATATTACTGCTATTACTATTATAATGCAAGCCACTATTGCCTATTGTAACAGTCTTCTACTTGGTCTTGATGTTTTCACACTTATTCCACTATAGATACTTTTCCTTCCAGTAGCCAACTCCTTTATAGTTATAAATCAGATTGTTGTTGTTATGTACCATCACGTTGCTTTCAACTCATAGCAACTCTATATACAACAGCTCTGTAGCCTCCCCTATCCTGAGCCAGTCTCACTGACTCCAACACACCTACTCCCATTACCCGGTTTACTAATGCCATGTTGAAAAACTTCCAAAGGTAACAATAAAATATCAAATCTTTACTATGACCTACAAAGATTTTATCAGTATGGATTATACTTCAGATTATACCTAAACACAAAATAAAAAACTCCCCACTGGCCCATCATGATGTTGTCAAAGCCTTCTTCTTGTTGTTTGCGTTTTAAAAAATTATGTAAATAAGAAACAAGGATGTAGCAAATTGTTCTAGATTTCTTTCATTAACTTCCCCAAATTATCTCTCTACTTGCAAGGTTCTCTGTGGGAGTTTGGAGGCTGGTAGGTGGTAAATGTGTCCAAAGAGACAGCTATTCCAGTACCATGATCCCAAGTTACAAAATATTTTTTTTTTTTTAGGAAATGCAACCATGTTGCTCTTTTGAGACACAGACAGTGAAATTCTGACTCCCATACTACTTTGTGTGTGTTGTCAGGAGGGTTGCTTGTTGTGATATGCAGTTGAGGTGGAAGGAACTCAGAGCTGACCTTTCAGTGGGTTTTCATAGGCTGTAATCACACAGGACTTGATTGCCCATCTTTCTGTCATGGAGCAGCTGTTCATGGAGCCATGTACCTTTGGGTTGGCAGTATAACTCTTTATCACTAAGCCACCAGAACTCTCTCCTTGGAAAAACCATATCATGCTTGGAAAAGTAGATGGTTAGCAAAAAGAAATCCTCAATTTTGTTACCATGAGTTTTGTCTACAGATACATTGACTGTTGTGATGCAAGAATTAGCAAGAGGAAATGGAAGGAATATACAGAATCACTGTAGACACTGAACCATTTCAGGAAGAAGTATATGATCAAGAACCAATGGTGAGGTAGGAGGAGGTTCAGGCAGCATTGAAGGCATGGGTAAAAAAATAAGGCTTCAAGAATTGATAGGATACCAATTGAGGTGTTTCAGGAAACAGATGCAGCCCTGGACATGCTCAGTTGAATAATTTTGTAAATTATTACTTAACTTGGGAGGGACTGTAGAGCATTACGCCGAGCGAACTAATTCAGTCCCACAAGGATAAATATTGTATAAGACCGTTATTGTAGAAGGTGTATAAGGATCCAGAAGGTGTAGGAGAGTCTGGAAGCAGAGGGATGTGGATGTATAGGGGAAAGAGGGGATTAATCATTGGGTTGAACAACTTGAAGGGGAGGGTGAGGGAAATTGAAAGAATTTATTCGGATTTGTATTGTTTGTTGTTGTTATGTGCCGTCGAGTCGCTTGTGACTCATAGCGACCCTATGTACAACAGCTCTAAACTTTGCTCTGTCCTGTGCCAATCGCACTGTCTCTGACACTCCCATTCCAATTATCCCAGTCACTGAATCAATCCACCTCATAGAGGGCCTTCCCCTCCTGCACTGTCCCTCCACCCTCCCAAGCATGATGTCCTTCTCCAAGGACCGGTCTCTCCTCACAACATGTCCAAAGAATGTTAGACGGAACCTCAGAATCCTTGCCTCCAAGGTGGCTACCCGGTTTAACCCTTTCCAGGACAAATCTGTTTGTTTTCCTAGCAGACCATGATATTCTCAATACTCTTCTCCAGCTATTAGAATTTTGTAAATAAACTAGTGAAAAATTAATAAATATGTAACATGAGCAACTGATTAGAAGAAATTGTGGTTACTTTTTCAGTCATATGTCATATAATACATATGTATTAGGAGTCTCTCAGTGGTACAAATGATTAAGCATTCAATCACTACCCAAAAAGTTGATTGTTTGAGCCTCCCCACGGGAACTTTAGAGGATTCACCTGGTGTTCTATCAGCCAAAAGCTGTGTCACCAGTGGTTTGAATCCTCAGCAGTTCCTCAGGGGAATGATAGGAGTATCATCCAGTTTTGAGTTTTAATCTCAGAAACCTGATGTTGTTGTTAGGTGCTGTCAAGTTGGATATAACTCGTATTGACCTTGTGAACAACAGCTCAGAACCCTGTCCTAGTCTGTACCATCCTCATCATCTCTGAAATACTTGAGCCTGTTGTTGCAGTCACTGTCTCTGTCAACCCATCTCATTGAGTATCTTCCTCTCACAAGTGATCGACTGCCTATAGACAATTGAAAATTGTAATCCAACTAATTTTCTGATAAGACAGCAGTTTTAGATGCTTTTATATGCCTATTTTAATGTTATAACTACCAGGGTTTTGTTTTTGTTTTGTTTGTTTTTAAGGGTCACAGGCTCTAGAGCTGTACAACCTTTTATTTTTTTAAATTTAAATTTATCATTAATTTCAGTAAAAATTTACAGAGACTTTGAATTTCCATTCATTCATTGTTGCACTTTTATCCCCTCCCAGCCCTCCCCCCTAGCACACTATGCATGTAACTACCATATAACTACCAGTTTTATGTAAGACATACTTCCTTCTTAAAACCCATTCCATACTACCTAGCATGAGTTACTTGGAAAAATTTCACTCTCAGGGTCATCATAACATGAAAACTTTGGTAAAAATGAATTCATTTTCATTAATTCTTTAAAGTAGTAGAACTACCCAACTCACAAAAGTATTTGTCATCGAACTAATCAGAATAAGTTCCTTAAAGAAATGTTATCAAAACTATGAGATATCATCTCACCCCAGTCAGAATAGAAAAATTTAACAGAACAGTAAGCAACAAATGCTGACAAGAAAAAACAAAACAAAACAAAACAAAACAAAAAAACCCCAAACAAATGCTGACAAGGTTGTGGAGAAACTTGAACCCTTATTCACTGTTGGTGGAAGTGTAAAATGGTTCAACGACTGTGGAAAATGGTGTGGCGCTTTTCAAAAAGTTGCAAATGGAAATACCGTTTGACCCAGCAATTCCAATACTGGGAATATACCCTAAAGAGACCATAACCAATATCCAAGCAGATATATGCACACCCATGTTTATCGTGGCTTTGTTCACAATAGCAAGAAGTTGGAAACAACCCACGTGCCCATCAACAAATGAATGGAAAGAGAAGCTGTGCTGTGGTACATTCACACAATGGAATACTATGCTTCATTGAAAAACAAGGAAGTCATGCAATATTATTCAAAATGGGTGACCCTGGAGGACATTATGCTGAGTGAGGTGTCTCAGTCACAAAAGGACAAATACTGCATGGTGCCACTGCTGTAGAATGGGACTGACATCAGGGTTGGGGTAAGACTGAGAAAAACTGGATAAATTATGTATACTGCATTGAAACAGATGTGGGAGAGAACAATTTAAAAGCGATATATGATAGGGTATTATGGTTATCACAAGAGTCCAGAATTGTAATAAAGGAGGTCAGAATTGCTTCCACTGTGAAAAGCTGGGCCACTTCAGTAGACAGTGTCACAGACGAGAGTCACAGATAGGCAAGGGAGTAGAGAGGAAGCTCCCACTCACTTTCTTTAAGTGTGGATCTGAAGGACACTTGGCTAAGGGTGGCCCACATCAGGTCCTCATGGCTGACAGGACTGAGAGGCTCCATCTCCCAGCTGGAAACAAAGGAGGACGCTTCATCGATTTAGATCCTCCCAGAAGAGCCGTGGGTGAGCATTAACATTACTGGTAAGTATATTCGCTTTCTCCTGGACACAAGAGCCTACTATTTGGTCCTAAAAGCCTTCTGAGGTCCCAACTCTTCTCACTATTTCTTAGTTGTTGGAATTGACGGAAAACCTCATAAGCAGTTCCTTACTTCACCTCTGCCTAGCATGCGGACTTCCGAGTTGTAACACAACCCAGTGGTATATGGAATTTGCTCCAGGACTTAAGAACAATAAATGACATAGTTGAGCCTCTAAAAAAAAACCAAAAAAACACAAGAGTCCAGAATTAAGGTTGCATGGTAGTGTGTACTTGGGGTGGGAGATAGGGTGCAGGGGGAATTGTATACCAATAAAAGAATTTTACTTTTCAAAAAGAGGAGCAAACTGGGGGGAAGGGCTGGGCAGGG
The DNA here is from genome assembly GCF_000299155.1 of Elephantulus edwardii. Lineage (NCBI taxonomy): Eukaryota > Metazoa > Chordata > Mammalia > Macroscelidea > Macroscelididae > Elephantulus > Elephantulus edwardii. The sequence continues at coordinate 4,047,510 of NW_006399980.1, forward strand.
AGAAAAATGCAACAACGAATGAATGGAAATCCAAAATCTCTATAAAATGTTCATTAAAATTAATAAAATAAAATTTAAAAAAAGAAATGCTATGTAATTTAGTACCATCAAAAGGTAAAAATATTATCTTCATGACATTTTGTGTGCTTCATATGGAGATGACAATTAAACTTGTTTCTTTTTAAGACCTTATCAGAATGTTCCTTGGAAGCAAATTTGGTGAAGCATTGTCTCACATATCTTGGGCATGTTATTAGAAGAAGCTATTTCTTGGAGAAGGACATTGTACTTGGAAACTTGGAGAGTCAGTGGAGAAGAGGAAGACCCTCCATGAGATAGACTGATGATGGACAGGTCTGCAGCAGTGTACTCAGATGTGTCAGGGATGCCAAGGATGGTGCAGGATAGGACAAAGGTCAGATCGATTATTCGTGGGGTCACTATGAGTCATACTTGATGTGATGGGACTTACCAACAATAACATATCAATAAAATTAAAAAATTCGGCTAGCTCTGGTGGCCTAGTGGCAGGAAACTGCACTGCAATACCAGAGGTGCGTGGTTCAAATCCACCAGATGCTCTGCTGAAGAAGGAGGAACAATTGTCTCCTGTACCAGTCAGATCCAATTTGATGATACACACATTAAAAATAAATAAATAGATAGATAGATAAAAATTATAAAAAATTCATTATATCCTGTACATTTTCCAAAAAGAACTGATTTGTATTGAAGGGTTTCAGAGCTGGTATGTATAAGAAAATCATAAGATAGGAGTTGTTTTGCTTAGCCTCATGGAACCTGAAGGCGGAAAAAGCACAGAAGAAACTCACCATAGCAACTCAGATGGAATACTCTTTCCAGATTAAAACTAAAGTCTTCAATACAGAATCTAATGTACTTTACTTGGTGACCGGAGGCAAATCACGTCTGGATGGACTCCATCTTCAAAGAGATGCACTCACTAATGAACAGTCTTGTCATATCTTGTTTTCTCTAATTTCCTACTTTCTGGCAATCATCAACAGCATAATGTCCTGAAAATAATACATGAAATAAGACAAAACACACACACATACATATATACATACTTACTAACTTCACAGTTTTCCAGATGCTTCAGTCACGTTAACTATCTTAAAATGACTTGGCGAGCTCTGGTGGACTAGTGGCAAGAAGCAGCACTGAAATGCCAGAGATGTGAGGTTCAAGTCCACCAGCACCAGATGCTCTGCTGAAGAAGGGGGGACAATCTCCTCCGGTACCAGTCAGATCTGATTTGATGGTATGTTGTTGTTGTTGTTGTTATGTGTCGTCAAGTAGTTTGCGACTCATAGCGACCCTATGTACAACAGCCCTAAACCCTGCTGTATCCTGTGCCAATCGCATTGCCTCTGAC
>NW_006399980.1:4049597-4061795 GCF_000299155.1 Elephantulus edwardii
CACAGATGGCCCTTTATCAGAGGTCAGCAAGTGCAGACAGACAGAAAGAAGGATGTCTGAAAACTCCTCAGACAGAAAAACACAAAGCAAGCTTAGGTAAAACAAAATGAAATAGTCAAAGGAACTATAATTCCTCAATAACTTCTACAGAACTTCTACCCAAAGCAATGGCACTCTAGACTGAGTTACCAGATGGTAACACATGAGAAATTCAGAAGGGCGAGCCCAGATAGCTCTGTTCTGTACAGAATAAGTCCTCGGGAGTTGCTGCAGCCAGTGCATCTTCAATCCCCACTGCAGACACCAAGAAATGTCGTATAGTCTGATTAAATAAAAGCAAATGAAGTTTACAGAGGAGTAGAAATGGCACAGATCAGAGAAATGTCCGCTGCCACAGCGTGAAACACTCACTTCCAGGGTTGAAAAAGTTAAAATTCAAGGGAGCTTTGGTGGCCCAGTGGCAAGAAGCTTAATTGCAATCCCAAAGGTACGCTATTCAAATCCACCAGATGCTCTGCTTGAGAAGGAGAGGCAATCTCCTGTACCAGTCAGATCCGATTTGACGGTATACACATACAGTAAAATAATTCTTGGATTCATTCACTTGTTAACCACCGCAGAATGCCAATGTATCAAGTAGAATACTAGATTCAGATTAAAAAAAACAAACCAACTCAAAGTAACTTGGTCGGGCAATGACGAACTACTCAAGGCCTTAAATCTTTACAGAAGCAAACTGCCTCGTCTTTCTCCCCTAGAGGGGCTGGTGAATTCAAATCACCAACCTTTTGTTTAGCAGCACTATCAGAGCTCCACTATCCTCGTTATGCAGCAAAAATAATTCAAATAGTGTCCTTGTGAACTTGGAAGGGAGAGGAAGAGAAAGAAGAGCAACATAAATAAAGGAAGAACTGCACAGAAAAAGGAGAATCCAACAAAGTAGAGAGACAATTCCTACAGTCAATTCCCACATGACATCCTCCTAATAAAGCATGTGAGAAAAGAATTTATAATTGTCTTCTAAAATGATGTCCCTTTACCCTTAGTCATTACGTGTTTGAGTTTTCCCTCTTTTTTCTCTTTAAATGTGTATTTCTTGTTCTTTTACACAACCACAGTATAATTATAACTCAAGAAATTAACATTGACACTAAAGTTTCATCCGCAGTTAATAAAATTTTATCAGTTGCCCAACTATGTCTTTCATAACATAAAAGAGGGGGAAATGTTTTCTGGTCCTGAATAAAATGCAAAATTATAAATTGCATTTAATTACCACGATACCTCACTCTTCTTTTTTCAGTCTTTTTTTAAATTGTGATTTTAACACAAGTTTATAGAAAAGTTGAATTTTCATTCATTCATTGTTGTATATTTTACTCCCTCAATCTTCTGTAATCTGACACATCCTTAGTCTTTCTTGATATTTTTAGGAGGGAAGGACCATTACTTTGAAGAATTTATCTCGATTTGGTTTTCTGTATTATTGCCTTATAGGTTATGCGCTTTTTTTGCCAAACATGCTAGAGAAGTGCAGTTAATCCTCCTTGGTGTAGCTATCATGTCAGAAGGCACATGATATCAGTTCATCTCATTACCAGTTCATCTCATGTTACCTTTGATCGCTTAGTCAAGGCTCTATCAGTGAGAATTTTCCACTGTAAAGTTACTATTTCCCCCTTTGCAATTAATAAGCAGCTTGTGGGGACATACTTTGAAACTGTGTGTGTTCCTATTTCTCATCATTACTATTACTCTTCCACATGCATTGTTGAGTCTTACCTGAATCTATATTGGTTTATTGGTATTTGTTAAATCATGATTTTTCTAATTCCATCATTTTTTCTACATTTAAGCTGAGAGTATCAATAAAGAAAACTTTGTTTCCCATTTCATATTTATTCATTCATTCATGGACCCCTACTTTTTTAATTTTAAATTTATGAATGTTTACAGAGACTTTGGATATCAATTCATTCGTTTTTGCACTTTTCTTCTTTTTGAAAAGTAAAAGAAAAAATTTATTTCATTGTTATTCAATCTCTCCCCCCAAGTCCACTCCACTAAGCTACCTTTGTTCTGGACTCCTGTCATAACCATAATATCTAATCATATATTCCTTTTGAACAGTTCTCTCCCTCATCTATTTCAATACAATACAGTATACATTACTTATCTTTCTCAGTCTCCTCCTAACACCTATGCCAGTCTTCTTTTATAAGAGTGGCATTATGCCATATTTGTCTTTTTGTGACAGAGATATTTTACGCAGCATAATGTCCTCTAGGGTCACGCATTTTATGTAATATTTCATGACTTCCTTGTTTTTCAATGCCGCATAGTATTCCGTTGTGTGAAAATACCAGAGCTTCTCTAACGGATCCCTACTTTATAATTTAATATCATCAATAACAACAACCGTCAATATTCATTTCTTGTTCAAATTGTGCCAGATTTGTCCTGCAGGAACCATAACAACCTGCTATTGTACACTACGCATTTGTCCATTATTTATCACAAAAAGATGAATTAATATATCTTTTTTTAAATGTAAAAGACAACAAAAAGTAGCAAAGACCTAAGAAAAGATAATGGCAAGAAAATGCAAGATTTGAGAACAAAGTAGGGGGCAGAAGCATGATGACTAACCAGATATGAACAAAGAAGAAGGAGGCTTTGGCTGCACTGCAATCCCAGAGGTGCACTGTTCGAAACCACCAGATGCCCTGCCGAGGAAGGAGGAACAATCTCCTCCTGTACCAGTCAGATCTGATTTGACGATACACACACACAAAATAATAAAATAAAAATTAACAAAGAAAAGAAGAAGGAGGCTTTGCTGGTTTTCATTGAGGCAACAAAACAGCCATAAGGACTATTCACTGAGAATTGGTGGAGTTTCTAGAATACAATATCTGTCTTGAAGGAAGTACAACCAGAGTGCTCCTTAGAGGCAAAGATGTTGGAACTTCATTTCACTTATTTTGGGTAGAATTTTAGGAGGACTCTGTCTTGAAGAGAGATATCACAGCGGAAAAGCTGGAGGACCAGCAAAAGTGAGGAAAAACCTCGGCAAGACAGACACGGTCACTGCCACAAGGGGTTTGAGCATGACAAAGATCGTGAGGCTGGCACAAGGGAAGGTGAGGTTTGAATCTGTTATTAGTAGGGTCACAATGAGTCATGGTTGACTCGACAGCACCTGAAAACATCAATAAAACCAACGGATGTTATTGGAGTTAAAAGAAAACAAGAGAGAGCCAGGGACAAGTGAGACTGATGAGGAAAAGATGCTACCAGCTGTATCATGGAATGATTTAGACAAAAAGTTTTTACGTAAAAAGATCAGAACCAATCATTACAAGAAGATAAATTTGAAAAGCAAAATTACTGGTATTATATTATCTGATTTGTCAAGTTTTAGTAGATTTCAGCTACCCATGCAACATTTTCATTTTCAAGACTTCCCCACTATGTCTTTTAGGTTCACCGTTTCTTTCTTTTTTTTAATTGTGATTTTAACAAAAGTTTACAGAAAAGTTGGATTTTTGTTCATTCATTGCTGCACATTTTGCTCCCTTCACTTCCCTTCCTCATTTGCTCAGTTCACTTTTTTTTTCAATACTCATTCATTGTTGAACATTTTCTTTCTCCCCTCCCCACCCCAATGCTCTCCAGTCCACTTTGCAATGCACCTCTTATTTTGGACTGTTGTCATAAATAACACTTTCCAGATGAACTGGGGGTTGCTGTTGTGCTGAACACTGTGACCCTGATGTGCCAAATGCAATATTGGTCACCCGTGGTAGACAGTGTTTGGTGGAGCTCCCCGATTAAAACAAGCTAGGAAGTGGGAGTGGTATCCACTTCTGAAATAGCTTGCCTCTGGAAACTCTATGAACTTGGAGAAAGGAGGTCTTAAGTTCATAGGGTCACTAAGATTTGCCTCGATGGTGTTTAACAGCAACAACTAAATTTTCTTTAAATAGTTCTTTCCTTCATCTGTTCCAATGCAGTGTTCATTATGTTTCTACTCTTTTCCTAGTTTCTCCCTAGCCCCTCATGTCAGTCTTGTTTTATAACTGTGGTGTTATGCAATATTTGTCCTTTTATGACTGAGATCTTTCATTCAGCATAATGTCCTCCAGGGTCATCCATGTTGTGTAATGTTTTATGAGGTCCTTGTTTTTCAGTGCTGCATAGTATTCCATTATGTGACTAAACTATCATTTTTCTGTCCATTTATTTGTTGATGGGCACTTGGATTGCTTCCATCTCTTAGCTATTGTGAATAATGCAGCAATAAAAATGGGTGTGACTATAAAAAGAAAATCCCTATGCATATAAAAAAACTTCTTCAACAGGGTAAAAGGAAATCCTTATACTGGGAAAAATATTTGGCAATGACATATTTATAGAATATTTCAGAACCTCAACAAGAAAAAGGTAAACAACCCAATTGAAAAATGGGCACAGATAAGAATAGTCACTTCACCAAAGAAGACATTCAGATGGTAAACAATCATGAAGAAATGTTCAGAATTCCTAGCAATCAGAGAGATGCAAATCAAAACAATTATGAGATGTCATCTCACCCCAGCAATAATAGCAAAGTTCAACAGGCCAGGAAACAACAAATGCTGGCAAGGTTGTAGAGAGATTGGAACCTTTATTTGCTGCTGGTTGTTGTTGTTATGGGCTGTCGAGTCGCTTGCGACTCATAGCGACCCTATGTACAACAGCCCTAAATTCTGCTCTGTCCTGTGCCAATCACACTGTCTCTGACTCTCCCATCCTGATTATCCCAGTCACTGAATCAATCCACCTCATAGAGGGCCTTCCCCTCCCGTGCTGTCCCTCCACCCTCCCAAGCATGATGTCCTTCTCCAAGGACCGGTCTCTCCTCACAACATGTCCAAAGTATGTTAGATGGAGCCTCAGAATTCTTGCCTCCAAGGAGCCACCCGGTTTAACCCTTTCCAGGACGAATCTGTTTGTTTTCCTAGCAGTCCATGGTATTCTCAATACTCTACTTGCTGCTGGTAGGAGTATAAAATGGTGCAACCACTATGAAAGGCAGTCTGGTGCTTTCTCAACAAGTTGGAAATAGAAATATCATTTGACCCAGCAACTGCACTACTGGGAATATACCCTAAAGAAAGAAAAGCTACCACCCACAGAGACATAGTTCACCATTTTCAACCTAACCGGATATTAAAAGATCAGTGAAGATCACCACTTTGCTGATGAATTAGGTGTAAAAAGGATGGCTTTACATCAACGTTTGTGGGTCACATACTTCTGTATAAGATTTATACAGGACACCAAAAATATGAAGACTTATTGAAGCTGGGAGTTAATCCATATTCTTAGGGGGGATATGCTTTTTTTCTTAGAAAGCATCTTTATTCAACAATCTCAATCTTCTGAAAAAAAGCATGATAAATCTTTTTTCAGCTCAGTTATGCAGGGTACATGGAACAATTTTAGTTCTAAAGAAAAATGCTAGCCTTAATTAGGCAGTTTAATGCACCAGAGTCTGGGGTCAGGCTGCCCGCATTTGAATCCCAGCTTCACCTCCTTAGTAGGTCTATCACTTTGGGCAAACTGCTTAACCTCCATGTTTCTTATTTGCAAAGTGGAAACAATAATAAAATCTGATTTGTTAGGGTACTGTGAGATTAAACTAGCAAATGCATGTGAACATACAGAATAGTGTGTGGCGGTTGCTAAGTGCTCAATAACATCAGCTCCACGTTTGCGGCTTGATAATGTTTATGCACTAATTGCTTCCCACTGATTACATTTGGGTTTTTATTGGCTGTCTCTGTTGGCTACGACTGCTTTACTCTGAAATAGCAACTGGTATTTGTATTGCTTTTTATGGTTTCCAAAACCCTTTTCAGATACACTGTTTTATTTCCATTTCCTAACCTATTCTCAAAGTCTATAAGCTTTAAAAGTAGACAATTTAAGAAGAGATAAAAGAGCACCTTTTGCTCATGTTACTATACTTTGCCCCTTTGTTAAATGACGAGCCTCAGACATTAAGTAAGACTTTCCTACTTGACAACATGTTAAGCGAAAATCCTTGGGCTCTCTGTAGGTAAGTTATTGCTTTTGGGCAGGAGAAGGATGGGCAATCTCCTCCTGAGCTATTGAACTGCCTCTGAAAGCCCACCAGAGGGTCAGCTCTCAGTAAGTTCCAACTCTAAGGAACAACAACAATAAATCACACAGGAGATTGCTCATCTTTCTCCCATGGAGAAGCTGGTAGATCCAAACCATGTGCCTTTGGGTTTGCAGTGCAATTCCTTACCACTAGGCCACCAGAGCTCCCTTCTATTGGTATAGCTGAAGATTATTTCTTAGTTTCAGTCAAATAGTATGGGTATATGTGTAATTCCTGTTTTATAAACTTAGGCAGATCTCCTACATGACACTTACATAAAGGCACAGACAAGTTAGCCTAGATACCCTTGTATCCTTCCCTTCCCCAGCCTATTCTCACCTTGGGCCAAATCATTGTTCTGGCTCTTAAGGATACATTATGTTGTTATGTGCCATTAATTCTACTATGACTCACAGTGACCCTATGCACAATAGCTATGAACCCCGCTCTATCCTGAGCCAATCTCACTGACTTAGACACACCTACTCTCATTATCATGCCAATCCATCTCATCAAGGGTCTTTCTCTCCTGCATTGTCCCTTGACCCTTCCAAGCATGATGGTCTTCTCCAAAGACTGGTCTCTTCTGGCTACATGCCCAGATTATGTGAGATGGAGACTCAAAATCTTTGCCTCTAAGGTGTAGCTTAGTTTCACCCTCTCCAGGATGGCATACATGTTTTCTCAGACAAATTCAGGAGAAGGAAAAGGACATACTACCTTTAAAAGTAAATTTATTCCATTAGTCTCCCTGAACAAACAGGCTAGAAAATAATGCACAGTTTAAATGAGGTTGACATCAGGGTTGGGGTCGTCCTCGTCATCGTTGTTAAGTAACGACGAGTCGCAGGAGACTCATAGCGACCCTATGAAGGAGAGTCCTCAACGCTTGGGTGTCTCTCATCCTTTCTTCAGATTCATAGGGTTTCCAGAGGCAAGCTATTACGGAAGTGTATGCCGATCCTGCTTCCAAGCTTGTTTTCATCGGGGAGTTTCACCCAGCACTGTCCGCATTGGGTAACCAACCATTAACGCATTTGGCACTTCAGCATCACAGTGTTAAGCCTCACAGCAACAAGTTATGGCAACTTGTACACCAGGGCTATACAACCATTATCCAGTATGCCCAAATGCTGGCAAACTCTGGGCAAGACACCCCCAGCTCATCTGGCAAGTCTGCTCTGCCAACCCCCACTTGGGGCAAATAGAATGCCACAAGCACCTGGATCCCTCAATACCTGCGGCTCCTCAAGAAGCCAGAGGCCACATGCAGCTGACACTAAGGTTGGGTAAGACTGAGAAAAACTGGATAAATTATGTATACTGCATTGAAACAGATGAGGGAGAGAACCATTTAAAAGCGATATATGACAGGTATATGGTTATCACAAGAGTCCAGAATGAAGGTTGCATAGTGGAGTATACTCAGGGCTGAGTGGATTGTATACCAATGAAGGAATTTTTCTTTTACTTTTCAAAGAGAAGAGCAAAGGAGGGGGGAGGGGTAGGCAGGGAGAAAAGTGCAACAATGAATGAATGGAAATTCAAAATCTCTATAAATGTTCATTAAAATTAAGAAAATATTTTTTTTTAAAAGCCAGTCTATAGGGAGCTCTGGTGGCCTAGTGGCAAGAAGCTGCACTGCAATCCCAAAGGTGTGCGGTTTGAATCCACCAGATGCTGTGCTGGAGAAGGAGGGGTAATCTCCTCCTGTACCAGTCAGATCCGATTTGAGGGTACACACACAAAGTATAATAAATTATTTTTAAAAAGCCAGTCTAAGAAACTATGCAAAATACATCAGCAGAGAGAGAGAGAAAATGTAAGAGATGATAAAGTGGTTTTACACTTGTGACAGAATGAAAAGTAAATGGTTTTCTTCTACTTTGGTCTGTTTGGCGTGAATACAGTCAATTCTTCATGCAGAGAGTTAGCTTCAGCCCTTATTTTCCACCTACATACTTCCTTTAACAAGTGTAACCACTTCCTCTTAGGTTCTAGGCTGGTTAAACTCCGGGCTCTGTTCCATGCCAAACAGAATGTTTTTCTGAGAGTTAGTTTTACCTCTGCAGGAAGCTTATATGAGATTGATGACTAAGGCAGAAATCTTTTTCAAATAAAGATTTGTCCTATTCTTCCGTCAGACCATAAACTTAGCCTTTTCTAAAAAGAACAACAGCAACAAACGATATCCTTTTCTTCCAGACTGCCTGCTTTGACCTTGTTGCCTGATAGTATCTGTGTGAGCCCTGGCTCTGGAAATACATTGCCTGGTGCTAACAGTTGACTCAGAACACACAGGAACTCCAACTTATGTCCCTTCATCCAGCTGGTTTAGATGATCTCAAGTCTGACTCCTAACTCCACAGCCACAAACTAAAACTACCCCAGTTCAGTTCTCAGTGCTGACCTGAAAAAGGAAAGAAAATAGAAACTTAACCAAAAAACAGGCTTTTGTACACCAGAAGGCAGTCCCAGAAGTTTACCAGGGAAAAAAAAATTTTTTTGAAACAGTATTTTTTTCCCAATCTAGTGGTAGTCAGCAGGGAGTTGCTGCTAGTTCAAAGATGGTGCCTCTGGTGGTGCAAATTCACCAGCAGCTCTGAGAGAGAAAGATGGGCTATTTCCTTCCCTGTGATTTTCAGCCTTGGAAAACCCACTGGAGGATCAGCTATGACTTGTTCCAATTCGATGGCAATGAGTTTGATTTTTTTTTTAGTTTGATTTTTAAGTGACGCAGCCAAGTTACAGAGAATCCAAGGAGCTTTTGGCCCCTTCAGCAGAGATTTTCTTTTCTTTTCTTTTCTTTTTAAATACAGTTCTAATTTTATACTGGTTCACTTATAAATTTCATATACCTTGTTTTTCACTCCAGATCTTTCCCATCTCCTTTACCCATCCCTTCCTCCACCCATCAAATTGTGCGTCCCTATGAAACCCAGCCCTCCTTTCATTCTCATCCCTCTGCTCCCACATTCCTCCCTTGGATCCTCACACACATTCTACAATAATGGTCTTATATAGTATTTGTCCTTATGAGACTGGGTTAGGTCACTTAGCATAATGCTCCCCAGTCCCTCCCATGTTAGGTAGTGATTTACAAAATCATTGCTCTTACATGCTGTGTGAATGCACCATAATTCCTCAATTCATTCAATTGAATTCATTCAGTTCATTCAATTGTAGGTAGACATTTGGGCTGAGAGATTTCTTTTTATTGTGTTTTGTAAAATTATTCCACATTTATACAATCATTTATATACATTGTTTCATTCATGTACATTTTATTGTATATAATGTTTCTATAGATTGGGGGCTTTTCTACAGAATATGGCAAAGATTTTGAAAAACACTTCTTACTCAAACCCACTAACAGTGAGTGGGAACAGACTCATACATGACCCTCTGTTGGGTTTCCAAGGCTCTAAATCTCATGGAAGGAGATCGCCGGTCATTTTCCTTTAGAACTGCTGGTCTACATTTGAATCACCAGACAAGTTTGCCTTTGAATTTTCAGTGCAACTTCCCCAGAGCTCCTGGAGGGAAAAATCAGTAAGGATTAAAATGTTTCCAGATTTATTTAAGTAAATATATTTCTTTAAAACTTGATTCAAATCAGAAGGTTTTAAGTTGGGAGTGAAAATAAAGGATGTTTTGAAATCATGGACATTTGTGTGTATGTATGTATGTGTTTGAGTTTTTATTCCTGTAAAAGGAAAGATCCATATTCAAATTCTAAAAAGAAAGGAGGGTCTGTATCGTAAAAACAGCAATGATCTAACCAAAATGCTTCCATCAGTATATGTCATAGTGATGTTGTTGTTATGTGCCATCGAATCACCTGTGACTCACAGCAACCCTTAATGTACAACAGCTCTGAAACCTGCCTACCCTAGGCCAGTCTCACTGACTCCGACACACCTAACCCCACTGTCCTAACTACTGTGTCAATCCATCTCTTCAGGGGGTCTTCCTCACCTGTGCTGTCCCTCTACCCTTCCAAGCATGATGTCCTTCTCTAAGGATCAGTCCCCTCCTGGCCATGTGCCCAAAGTATGTGAGACACAGCTTCCTCCAAGGAGAAACTCAGTTTCACCCTTTCCAAGACAGACCTGTTTGGTTTGTTGTGTTTTGTTTGTTTTGTTTTGTCTCTTGGTAATCCATGGTATTTTCAAGACTCTTCTTCAGCACCACAACTCAAAGGCATCATAGTGATTATCAGTTATTTATAGAAATGTAAAATTTACAGTATAAAGGATGTTGTTTTTTACTAGAAAGTTATGTTTAACTAAAGTTCTATGTTAATCAATGACCTCAGTTTACCATGAGTAATGTATGTTGTATTATTTAGACCAGTTGAAAAGGCAGTTAGTGAAGAGTTTTAAAGTACAAGCTCTCCTGATACAATTTGTCTTACAGACAGCAAGCAAGTTTGCATCAAAAAAATTTATCTTGATCCAAGGTGAAAAGGTTCATTGGCCAATGATGGGATCATTTGAGTGCAGTAAAATAATAAAAGACATTAAAACACTACTAATTTGTTCAGATACTCCAATTTATAATGTTTTAGACATTCTTGTCATACGCCATCAAATCAGAACTGACTCATAGCTGACTTTGCAGTAGGTGTTGTGAGGCTCTAAATCACACAGGAGGAGACTGTCCATTTTTGTCCTGCAGAATGGCCAGTGAATGTGAATTGCCTGCCTTTAGGCTGGCAGCACAGCTCCTTACCAACAAGGCTATCAGAGGGGATGCTAGAGAGCTCATTACTGTGAAAATTGCTAAATATAAGGAGACAAGCAAGAAATTATACTGCTTTCCTACATAAACTATATTATCAAGTAAACAAGAGGAGATAAGAAGTGAAAAAAAGATGTTGAATGAGAAGTTGGACCAAGAATAAGTAGGAGAGGAAAAGAATCAATTCTTATGGGTTGTGGTGTTGGAGAAGAGTACTGAATAGCCTATGAACTGCCACGAGGACAAACAAGTATGCCTTGGAGAAAGTGCAACCAGCGTGCTCCTTAGAGGAGAGAAGGGTGAAACTTAGTCTCATATACTTTGGGCACATTGTTAGGAGAGGCCAGCCCTTGCATGCTTGGAAAGGTGGAGTGTCAGTGAAAGAGAGGAAGACCTTCAAAAAGATGGATTTACATGGTATCTATAATTATGGATTCAAGTATATCAGAGATGATGAAGATGGCACAGGATAGGGCAAGGTTCAGATCTGTTATTCATAAGGTCGCTAGAAGTCATACTTGCTTTGATGGCACCTGGCAACAACAGAATGGTATAGTAAAAGGAGTTAGGCTGTCCTAGTGAGTATGGAATTGCACTGCCTAGCTAAAGGCAGGAGGTTCAAAGCTACCAGCTGCTCCATGGGAGAAAGGTGGTCAGCCCCCTCCTGTGTACTTTAACAACGTCAGAAACCCATTGGAGGGGCAGTCCTAAGTTAGTTCTGGCTCAACAGCACATAACAGCAATGCAGTATATTAACTAGATCTAAATTTTGGTTAACACCTGGTTGTTGTAAGGTGCCATTGAGTCACCTATGACTCACAGTGACTCTATGAGCAATAAATCTGAGCTTTGCCCTATCCTGCACTTTCCTCATGATTTCTGTTACATTGTGGGGACTGCAAACAAAACCATTAAACACAATACACGTGTGTTGTTGAATGCTAAACAAATTTGTTCTGTAAACTCTCACAAAAACCACAATAAGAAGTTTTACCAACAGTAAAAATAAAAGAAAACCTATGTTCCTACAAAAATTTGAACATAAATGTTCATAATAACTTTATCTATATCCCAAAATCTGGAAAAAATCAAAATATGCTTCAGTAGGTGAATCCATACCACTTAATACTGTTGTTGTTGTTGTTATGTGCCGTCGAGTCATTTCCAACTCATAGCGACCCTATGCACAATAGCCCTAAACCCTGCTCTATCCTGCGCCAACCGCACTGCCTCTGACACACCCATCCCTATTACCCCAGTCACCGAATCAATCCATCTCATAG
>NW_006399980.1:4064460-4065698 GCF_000299155.1 Elephantulus edwardii
GTATCTGACAGACAGCAATTTGTGAAGCAGTGAAAGATAAATCCCTTATTGTGGAGTTAAGCATTAGTTACAGTGTTGACCCCACCCTTAGCCCAGAGCCTTGACCCATTTACTTCCCAGTTCCACCCTCAACCAGGATAACCCTTCCCATCTGCCATTTTTTTTTTCACTTAATACTACTCAGCAATAAAAAGGAACAAACTATTGAAACAGACAACTTGGATGGACCTCAAAGGAATTATCTTGAGTGAAAAAAAGTCCATCTCTAAGGTTGTATGTTATCTGATACCATGCATCTGATAACATCCCTTAAATAGCAAAACTAAAGAGAAAGAGAACATAATAGTGGTTACCAGATGTTAGGGATGAAGGAGAAAGGCTAAGTGTGGCTATAATGAAACAGTGTGAGAGAGTCTTAAGATATGATGGAAATTAGAATTGCAACCAAGGTGATAATTCCATAAGGTACTACCTGTGATAAAACTGCATTAACTGATATCTCTATCTATCATCTATCTATCTATCTATCTATCTATCTATCTATCTATCTATCTATCTATCTATCTATCTATTGTGGTGGGAGTGAAGAATATTGAATACACATACCATGGTCTACCAAAGAAAGAAATGTTACAGAAAATATTTGTGAAAATAGTCACTTTCATCACAGAACACTTATTTCTGTAATGAACAAAGATGACAAGACATAAGCCTTTGAAAGCTGGCCTTAAATGTCATTAATAAATTCATTATTTCCTCCATACCCTTTCTTGGAAACTGAGAAAAAAAATAGATTTTTAAATCATCTAAAGTAGTTTGTTTTTTTTCTTGAAGCAGTCAAGGGTCTAATGATGGCCTTATAAAATACAGGATATCACAGAAATCACAGAAGGAAGCTAGAGAAACGCGTATTCACAGAAATTTATAAAACCGATTATTAGCTTTTGGACACAGGGAAATAGGATTTATTTAAATAAACAGGATGACTGGTTATGACATTCATTTGTGTGCGTTTTAAATGCCACAGTGTCTGTGTTCAATACTTCTGTTTTAGCTGTCTTCAAACCAAGAGGTCACTTAGTTGACACACCAGGTGCAATTGTGACTTGTTTTGTACTTTTCAAAAAACCCTGCAGCCTTCAGTATGGACTGAGACTCAATGTCAAGAAGACAAAGATTCTCACCACTGGACCAATTGGTAGCATCAGGATGGATGGCGAAGAGATTGAGATTGTTCA
>NW_006399980.1:4066336-4067064 GCF_000299155.1 Elephantulus edwardii
GTGTCAGAGGCAGTGCGATTGGCACAGGATAGAGCACAATTTAGGGCTGTTGTACATAGGGTCGCTATGAGTCTCAAGCGACTCGACGGCACATAGCAACAACAACAACAAAGCATTTTAACCTTCAAATACATTATGGTAGTTTTTAGCAGCCACCTAGGTGACTCCAATCCATGGCGAACTTGTGTAAAACTGAACAAAATGTTTCCTAGTCCTGCATCAGCTCCGCAACCACCCGCATGTCGAGATCTAATGCTGTGTCTACTGTCCAAATCCATTTCAGGGAGAGAATTGCCTACCCTTGTTAATATTTCATCAAAAATGTTTTCCTGATGACATAACCAAAGCAAGCACATCAAACAATGTACATTACAATGTATATGCACTTATTGGAAAATTTTAGAAGGAGATTGCTAGGTCTTCTAAGTCCATAGTATGGAAGCTCCATTAAAAACTGTCCACTATGAATGATTATTCTGGTATTTGAAATATCAGTGATATAGCTGCCAGCATTACAGCAACATGTAAGCCACCGCTCTACAACAAATTAACAAATGTTATTATTAGGTGCCATCAATTTTAATCGTTTTTCTTCAGTAGAATATTTCTTGCATGTGAAATCAATGACACTGCTCTGTAGTTTCCACACTCAGTTGTGTCACCTTTCTTTGGAATGGGAACAAATATAGATCTCTTCCAGTCAGTTGGCCAAGTGGTTGTTCTCCAGA
>NW_006399980.1:4070209-4099522 GCF_000299155.1 Elephantulus edwardii
GAAAACGACTCGACGGCACATAACAACAACAACAACAACCATCAATTCAACTACAACTCAATGTGACCTTATGAACAACAGATATGAACCTTACCCTATGCTATCCCATCCTCATTTTCTCTGATGTGTTCAAAGGCATTGTTACAGTCACTGTGTAAATCGATTTTCTTGGGAGCCATCCTCTCCTTCACTGACCTGTCATCTTTTCCCCCATAATGTCTTTTTCCAAGGACCAGCCCCTCTATATAACATGTCCAAAGTATGTCAGGCAAACTGCACCATGCTTGCCTCTAAGAAGTACTCTGGTTACCCTTCCTCCAAGACAGATTTTTCTGTTCTTTTGGTAATCTTATTGAGGGATATCTAGTTCTCTCCAACACCATAATTTAAAAGTATTTATCCTTCATTTGTCATCCTTATTAATAGTCCAACTTTCAGATACATAGGAAACAATTGACAATATCATGGCTTGGATCAGGTGAATCTTAGGTATTTAAACTTTTATCCTTGCTCTTTAGCACTTTGGAGATGTCTCCAGAGCAGATTTTCCAAGGAAATACATCTCTGGAGTTCTAGACTGCACCTACCATTGTGGTATTTGATTGTGGATCTAAGTAAAACCAAGTGTTCGACAACTTCAATATTTTTGGACAAACTTTCACTCTATCATTATGTGGTCTATTGGGCTAATGGTAAGGATTATAATTTTCTGGATGTTGAAATGTAATCCATAACTAAGGTTGCAGTCTTTGATATTCAACAGTAAGTATTTCACTTGTTCTTCACTTTTTGCAAACAAGATTGTGTCATCTCTATGACTTAGGTGTCGTTGAGTCTTCCTCCAATCCTGAAGTCATGTTCTTTCTTATATAGTCATTTTTTTAAATTATTTGCCCAACATATAAATTTAATAGGTATGCAGAAAGATACAAGGTGAGGGACTGTTTGGGAACATCAACCACTCATATGCCAAGTTCAAGCTAAAGAATACTAAAACACAACTTTGAAGGGAGCTCTCAAGGCCTAGTGTCAAGAAGCTGCACTACAATCCCCAAGGCACACAGTTTGAATCTACCAGATGCTCCACTGGAGAAGGAGGAGCAATCTCCTCCTGTGCCAGTCAGATCCAATATGATGGCACACAGCAAGAAAAAAAAAACCCAACCAAAACAAACCCAAAAACCAAACAAAAAACCTTAAAAAACACAACTTTGAGTCTATCACACCTAAATTTAAAAACTATTTCAAAAATAGATTTAAGGCTTTGAAATCTTATAACTGAAGACCAAAGGAGTTGTGGAATGACATCAGAACATTTTCCATGAAGAAAACAAAGGTTGTTACAAAGACAGGAAGGAAAGAAAGAAAGAAAGAAAGAAAAGAACAAAGTGGATGTCAGAAGAGACTCTGAAACTTGCACTAGAATGTAGAGGGGCCAAAACAAAGAGAAGAAATGCTGAAAGAACAGAGCTGAACAGAATTCAAAAGGCATCTTGGTAAGACTAAGCAAAGTATTATAGCAAAATGTGCTAAACTTGAAGTCAGAAAATAAAAACAGAAGAATATGCCTGATATTTCTCAAGTTGAAAGATTTGAGTAATAAATTCAAACCTCACGTTGCAATGTTGTTGTTGTTGTTACATGCTGCTGAGTCGCCTGTCTCAGTGACCCTGTGTACAAAAGCTCTGAAGCCTCCCCTGTCCTGAGCTAGTCTCACTCACTCCAAAACACCTACTCCCAATGCCTCAGTTATTGTTTAATCCATCTCATCCAGGCTCTTCCTATCCTGTGATATCCCTCCATCCTTCCAAACATGATGTCCTTCTCCTGGCCAAGTGCCCAAAAGTATGTGAGATGCAGCTTCAAAATCTTAGTCTCCAAGGAGAAACTTGGTTTCACCCTCTCTAAGACAGACTTATTTGTTTTCTTGGTGGTCCCATACTGAATGATTTTACAGGTGAAACCTTAAATGATGTGGGAATCAGAGTTATTGTAACAATAGGATTGGTCAACATTAAAACCTTTGAGTTGTGGTGCTAGAGAAGAGTACTGAATATTCCAAGGACTGAAAAAAGAACAAACAAATGTCTTGTAGAAAGTGTAACCAGGGCGCTTCTTAGAGGCAAGGCTGGTAAAACTTCATCTCATACTTTGCTTATGTTGTTGGGAGGTACAAGTCTTCTAAATAGAATAGTAGGAATGGAAAAGTGGAAGATCAGCAAAAGAGGAAGATCTTCAAGTAGATAGACTGATACAGTAACTATAACAATGGGCTCAAGTACATCAGAGATGAGGATGGCCCAGAGATGAGGATAGAAAAAGCTTCAGATCTATGTTCATAGGGTCACCATTAGTCTTAGATAACTGGAGGGCACCTAATAACAAGAGGAAACTCATTCTGGTGGCCATCTTGATCCTGTAATACCTGCAATAGCCAAATGCTGGCTTTCCTGATGGGAAAATTTTAAGTAAAAACACTTTCATTCAGCATTGACATGTGGAGAGAATGGAGTCAGGAATGTGATTCAAAACAAACCAAGCAGTAACCCAGGTAAAGTTCTAAAATCCTTAAAATGGTCCTTTTATCATCAACAACATTTCTTGATAAGCTCATCCTTGAGACAAGGTCAGAAGGTCCTATTATTATGCTAATAGAAGAGGGTGATGCTAAACTGCAGATTGCAGGGTACCAACAAACAAAGGATTTGAACTTGATAAAGAGGCTTTTCTCAAAAATGTTTTGACCTTGTTATTCAGTGCGATTGAGTAGGGTATGACTTGTAGTGACTCCATGAACAAAGGTCTGAATCCTGTCCTATCCTGCACCATCCTCACACTTCCTGACCACAAAAGCCCATTACTGCAGCCGCTATATCAATCCACCTGGTTGATGGTCTTCCTCTCCTTCATTGACCCTTCACCTTTCCCAGCATCATGTCCTACTCCAACGAATAGCCCCTCCTAGCAACATGCCTGAAGTATGTGAGATTAAGCTTCATCATTCTTGCCTCCAAAGAACACTCCAGCTGCACCCTCTCCAAGACATGTTTGGCTGTCCATAGGATGTTCAGTGCTCTTCTCCAACACCATAGCTGAAAGGCATCAATTCTTCCGTCATCCTTACTCATTTTCCAGCTCTCAGGTGCATAGCAAGTGATCAGAAAGACTGTAGCCTGCATCATATTCATCTTAGTCATCAAACTGGCATCACTACTCTGCAATAATTTGGAGAGGTCCCTAACTGCCAGATTTTCCAAGTGCAATATGTCTCCTTATTTCTTGACTGCTAGTATCAAGGGTGTTAATTGCGGATTCAAGCAAGTTAAAGCTGTTTCAATCTCCTTTCCATCTATTATGATGTTGCTTTGTTTCCTTGACATTGAGATTAAATCCATTTTGAAGGCTGCATTCCTTGATCTTCTGCAACAAGTGCTTCAAGTCTTCCTCACTTTCAGTTAGCAACATTGTGTCATCTATATAACACAGGTTATTGATGAGTCTCCCTCCAATCCTGATGTCACACTCTCTTCATAGAGTCCAGCTTCTTGGATAATTTTCTTAGCATACATTTTGAATAGGTACGGAAAGAGAATACAACCCTGACACACTCCCTTCTCAATTTTAAACCATGCAGTGTTCCCCTGCTCTGTTCACACAACAGCCTCCTGATCCAGGTATAGGTTCTACATGAGCACAATTAAGTGTACTGGGAGTCCCATTCTTCTCAATGCCATCTACAACTTATTATGAAAAGGTCATTGAAAAAAAAAAACCAGAAAGAAAAAGTCTAAATGAATGTCAGAAGAGACTCTAAAAATCACACTGGAGCATTGAGAAGCAAAACAAAAGGAAAATATGCTACAGTAAAAGAGCGGAACAGACAGATTGATATAGTGACGGTAGCAATGGGCTCAAATGTCAGAGATGATGAAGATGGCACAGGACTGGACAGGGTTCAGATCTGTTGTTCACAGAGTTGCTATGAGTCATATTCGACTCAACAGCACATAACAACAGCAACAATAACATACAATACTGCATCCTAAATATGAAATGAAAACTTTAAACCTGAGAAAAAGAATAAATAATTCAAAGACATGATAAAATAAAAAGACCCCAGAAGATACAGATAAAGAATTCAACCCCTTATGTTTGTGAAATTTTTATAACCAATTTTTGATTCTTAGCAAATCACTAGTCTATACATAAATTATTTTAATATTATCACACTCTAACAGAAAGTACAAGTTTAATAATATTTCCATCTAGCTCTGCAAACTCAAATCCTGAACAAGGCTGATCTTTTGAATTTAAATTCTGAAATAAATCCTTCAGGAATAGATTATTTTCATATTGACCAAAAGATGTAGTTTATGAATAAATCATCTGAAGAGTCTCAAGGAACCCTTCCTACTAAAAGAAATTGGATGAATTTAACATCAAAAATAATCATGGCTATAGGCAATAGCATAGATGAATCTCACAAATGTAATACTGAGTAAAAGAAGTCAGACACAAAAGAATATATATTATATAGTTCCAGTAGGACAAACCTTAAAAGGAAGTAAAACTACTCTATTCTTTTTAAAACCAGATAAGGGTTATCCATGGTTATCCTTTAAGGGGGGGGGGAGTTTGGGGTTGGAGTACTGACAAATTTTGGTTTTGTCTTGACTTGAGTACTGGTTACAAGATATGTTAAGTTTGTGAAATTTTATTTATGGTTTAACATGTCATTTTCTATACATGTGTTAAACATGTCAATCAAAAGTCAATAAATAAAAATTATAAAGAGCATCATGGGATAGCAGTTTTGTTCACAACCAATACTGGGGGGATCATTCTTCATAATCTTCATTGCTTAGACTCTCTGACTACTTTTTATTTTGTAGTCCTTAGGCTCCTAACTGGGTACATGGCTATTTATGCAGTTAGTATATTGTTGTTGTTGATTTTCTTTGAGTTGAGCACGACTCATAGTGACCGTATAAGCAAAAGGCCTGAAGCCCCTCTATAACTATTTACATTTATCAAAATTCATTGAGTTTCCAGAGACAAGTTGTTTAGAAAGTAGATGCCACTCCTGCTTCCAAAGTAGATATACAGGAAGAAAAAGCTAATGGAAAAAACTCTCATTTGACTTCCACTGAAGTTTCCCTTCCCTACCTTATTGCTGTTGTTGTTGTTGCCATTGAGGTTGGACTGCCTCCCCGCAGGTTTTCAGAAGCAGTAAATCACATGAGAGGAGACAGCCCATTTTTCTCCTGAGAAGCAGCTGGTGGATTCCAACCACGTGCCTTGGGGTTGACAGCACAATTCCTTACCACTGTGCTCACCAGAGCTACTCAGTATTTTACCTCTGAGTTTCAGGTATTACTTTGAAGATTTAAATATACCATGGACTACTAAAATGCCACTTTTTTTTTCCACAGAAGGTGCTCCTTTGAGGCAAGAATGGTGAGACTTTGTTACACATATTTTGGGGTAAGTTATCAGGAGGGGGCCAGTTTTTGGAAGGGAACATCATCCTGGGCAAGATGGAGGGTTAGAGAAGGAGAAGAAGATTCTCAAAGATATGGAATCTCAAAGAAAGTTACTGCAACAATGGGCTTAAGCACAGGTGAGCTGGTGAGGATGGGCTGGATCAGGCAAGGTCTGATATGTTGTATAGAGAGTTGCTATGAGTCAGAGGCAACTTAATGGCCTCTAACAACATGCACAGAAAACATTTCCCAGAGAGCAGATTCTGTCTATTCTGCTCTGTAGGGTTTTCAGTGATGTTGCTCTTACGCGCCAAGTCGACTAAGACTCACAGGGACCCTACACAAAATAGCTCTGAACCTGCCCTATCCCAAGTCAATGTCTCTATCTCTGAAACACCCACTCCATTATCCCAGTTACTGTGTCAATCCATCTCATCCAGGGTCTTTCTCTCCTGCGCTGTCCCTCCACCCTTCCAAGCATGATGTCCTTCTCCAAAGACTGGTCCCTTCTTGAGAGTCCTTGGTCTCTTTTTTTCATGCTCAAATTATATGAGACAGAGCCTCAAAATCCTTGCCTCCAAAGAGCAACCTGATTTCACACTCTCCAGGACAGATCTATTTGTTCTCTTGGCATTCTGTGGCATGTTCAATACTATTCTGTCATCCTTAGTCATTGTCCAGCCCTCTGGTGCACTGTGAAGTAACTGTGATGACTATGGTCTGGATCAGGTACATTTTGGTCTCAAGAGTGACATCAGGCAAGCTCTGGTGGCCTGGTGGCAAGAAGCTGCACTGCAATCCCAGAGGTCCATGGTTCAAAGCCACCAGATGCTTTGCTGAAGAAGGAGGAACAATTTCCTCCTGTACCAGTCAGATCTAATCTGGCAGTACACACACACAAATAAGAAAATAAAATAAATTTTAAAAAAAGAGTGACATCATTGCTCTTTATCACTATGGAGTGACAGCAGATTTTCCTAATGCTATTCATCTATTAATTTCTTGACTGCTTATAGCAATAGTGTTGATCATGGAACCAAGCAAGCGGAAACTGTCTACAACTTCAATCTCTTCTCTTCCAAAGTAAATCACCAGACTTTTCTTTC
Source organism: Elephantulus edwardii (assembly GCF_000299155.1). NCBI lineage: Eukaryota > Metazoa > Chordata > Mammalia > Macroscelidea > Macroscelididae > Elephantulus > Elephantulus edwardii. The sequence goes on from NW_006399980.1 coordinate 4,076,799, forward strand.
ACGAAGTCCCTGGGTAGATATGAACCTCCAACTTCTGGGTTAGCCACCAAGTGTGCTTATCACTTTCACTACCCAAAGACTCCATCATTACAGAAAAGAAATAAATAAGCAAAAAACCAAATTGGCTGTCATCAAGCAGACTCCAACTCATCATGATCAAGCTGATCCAACTCATGGTAAACTGCTCCATAAGGTTTTGCTGGATGTCATCTTTATGGAAGCAGAGAGCTAAGTCTTTCTTCCATGGTACTGCTGGATGGTTTAAAAGAATCAACCTTTATGTTGGTAGTCATGTATAAACTGTTAGCAGCATCACAAGACTTAGCACGGTTCTTGCTGGGTATCAAGTCAGTTCTAATTCTGACCCATAGCAACCCCATTTGACAGAGCATAACTGCCCCATAGAGTTTTGTTGGCTGTCATCTTAACAGAAACAAATTGCCAGGTCTCACTCATGTGGGGTTGTTGGGTGAGTTCAGACTACCAACCTTTTGGCTAGCATGGGAGTGCTTAACCTAATATTGTGGCACCACTACTCTGTCAGCATAGATTAGAGTTCTAAAAAAAAAAAAAATAGTTCTTCTTTCTTTTTCTTTCTGTTCAAAAACTGAAGAATTACCATTTTATTTTTGTTTTTTTAAAAAAAGCTTCTAATACTTTCAAGTTACCTTTTACTCCCTGGCATCGTGTGCCTAATATTGGCTCAGACTCCTTAGCCTGTTACTGAACCCCTCTGTTCAGGCTGCCTGTTCTCTGTACTTGTACAGAGAATCTGATCCTTGCCTTGGCTGATCTCCTAGGATATGGGATCTAGACTAACAGGGAAGCCATTTCTGATTTTAGCTTTCCCTATTTGCTTTATCTTTATTGTTACTGAAAAGCCAAGCATGCCATACAGCAGGCTGAACTGGACTTTAGCATTTGGTCAAAGAGAGGGTGAAGTTGGGCAGTCCAGGTACTACATTACATGTACTACAAAAGAAGAGGGGCTTGGAGAGGATCCTAGAAGATGGAAAGTTGCAAATAAGCAGCTTATAGACCAGATGTAGCCTGCAGTTTTGTTGGTAGTGACATGGGTTTAATGTTCGAATTGACTTTCCTAGTCATTGCTTTTGAATTTCACAACATGACTGGGTGGAAACTTGAAATATGGTATGTATAAACTAATCATTATGGAATCAGTCAGTTTTCCCATCCCACCAAGTATAATTTGAGCACCTTTAGAGCAGCAAAGGTGGTACTCTTCTTAGAACAAGGAAGAAGCTGCAGAGAACATAGTGTATGTTCTTTGAGGCCAGAGATTTCTGCATCAGTCAGACTAGGATATATACACGAGAGCAGCTGCCACCTCAGTGGTGAACCAGAGACGGACCTGAGACTGCTGTCCTCTGGAGTCAGAGCCAGCAACCTTCGCTCGCTCAAGCACGCTGGAAGACTGGGAGAAATGCCATGCTTAGCAAGGCCAAGAGAGTTCTGTGACTCTGAAGTGGCTGTGAACATGCCTGAGAATCTGTCCTGTGTGAGGAACGATCTCTTTCTGCCAATTTGAACTATAAGCTATTAAATTCCCTAGTAAAACCTATAACTGTGAGTATAATTCTATGATATCTGAGTGGCCACTGCAACAGATTTTGGACTCAGTTGTTGTTATGTGCTGTCCAATTGGAAAAAAGTCTTGATTGGCCCTCCAGCCATAAATTGCATGGAGTGGGAGAGATTGTCCCTCTTTCTCTTTGTGGATTCAAACACGTGCCTTTGGGTTGACAGTCCAGCTTCTTACCACTAGGCCACCAGACTTCCCTTTGGACTCAGTAATAGAGCAGTGAAATTAGTGCTAGAATAAGTTTTTTACTGTGGGTGTTCCTAGTGGAGACTGTTCTTTTTTGTAACATTAATAGAAGTCAAGCTTGGCTGCTCCTACACTGCCATCACTCTTTGTACAAGTCTTCAGTGTTTTTCCATTTGTTGCCAATGTTTAAAATTGGGAGTTTCCCATCAAAACCAAGATGCCCAGATTCTCTTGAAAAAGATGATTGTCTAGCAACACTGGGCCTATTTTCCCACTGTTTCATGGTAACAATGGGCTGGAGATCAATAGCTGACACTCCCTTGGGATGGGCCCTTCTCTTTCTGATTTTCTGTAGCTCTTACCACCACTTTTTTTAAAAGCCCAAGCAAGTCCATGGGGATTTGGGAGCAAAATAATTTAAGCTGAGAAGAGGGTGCTAAGAAATAACTACTGTAACGCTCAAAGACTGTGCAAGAGTCACATATAAGGGACAAACTGTAAGTATCAAAGACTATCCAAGAGTCACATATAAAGGACAAAGAGTTAGAAGCATCTAGTTACTATCTAGGAAACTACAGAGGAAACCAGAGTACCATTTAGCATCTCAGAAGCTGAGAGCAAAATTTCTCAAGAAGGGAGCAAAATTGTCAGTAGCCACATATTGAAGAAACACACAAAGAAAAAAAAATGGAAATAATGTCCCAGGATTTGGCTGGTAACTATTAAAAGCAGAGTTTTAAAGGAAAGGGGTGAAAACCAGATTGCAAGGAGGTGGACTGGAAGGATTAGGAATGTGGGTGGTGAGGAAGTTTGGGCAATGCCAAACATATTCATTGGTATCTACGGTAGCAAGGTTGGAGCTGAATGACTGTGAAAGCTAGGTTTGACAAGCTTACTGAATTCTTCCCTGGCCACAGTCTTTTATGTCTCGAACTCAAAGTAATCACCTGGACTACCTATTCGTATCTAGTGCTAAGTAATAATATTTTCTTGTTTGGGTTTTTAAAATTTGTTTTCTTTTTCCTTATTTTTTCTTTTCAAGTGTAAACCAATGGCTCTGCACTTCTACCTGTGGCTATCAATCACAATACAGACTGTATCAAACAGCACCCTTCTTTCGCGGATGCGGAAGGTTCACCAAGCAGCGCATGTTATGTTCTTTCCTTCTTGTATATTTGCTTTTCATGCTAGTGCCAGTAGCTTTGGCACAAAGCATTGAGACGTGTAAATGACGTGGGCAAGGCTGACGAGTGCCAAATTTCTAGCAGTTGTTCCCAGTCATCACTGTCGTCACGGAAAGAGGACTAAGTCAAGAGGGGAGCTCTAATGGGCAACATGCTAATTTTATAATGGTAATCCTTTGAAATCAGTTCCCTGTTCACAAACACGAAAGGGTAAACTCACAGCATTTTCCACTTGGTAGGTGTCCAAATATTCTTGTTTAAGCAGTTAGAAAATGGCTACACCCAAATTTTTAAAAAGCAGTAAAAAAAAAGGAAATATCTTTCTTAAAGATGAACAAATTTATATTCGTATTTTATTCTCTACTTTCTTGAAGAAAAAAAAAATTAATTGGGTTTTGTTAATGCACGGCGCCAGAAACAGGAGAGGAAATGATAAGAGGCTTCAATGATTACATAATGCATTTATGGAAATATTTATGTATGAAAGTGTATTATGTCTGGGATAATAAACAACATGAAGGAAACAGGTAAGGGTATGGATTAAATAAGATTAGATTTGAGCCAATAAATACATAAGCTTGGTAAAGAATATATGGACACTTAATAGACTGTTTTCTCTACAGATATTTTGTTTTAAATTCTCCATAATAAAGTTGAAAAAATAATGTATTTATGCAAACTACAAAGTATCTTGAGAACAAAACTAAGAGCACACAATAAACTATGGGGAAACATAGAACTCGGTTCTATTAGTGCTTATACACTTGAGATTCTTACAAATGAATCAGATGAATAGCTAATTTGAAAAAGGTGTCATTAATGGGTAAGTTACAAAAGAAAGAGCAATCATATGAAAAAAATTTCAACTTCACCAACTGTGGAAGATAGTCCTTGCTTATCCCCAAATCTGTGAACTCTAAGAGACTTTGCAGATGTGATTAAATAAAAGATTTTGAGCTGAGGAGATTTATCCAGTATTACATTGGTGGGCTCAATGTGATCACAAGGATCTTTAAGAGGAAGGAAGAAGGTGAATTATAGAGAGAAGGCTACTTGACAAAGTAAGCAGAGTCAGCGAAGGCGAGGTAATGACACTGCACTGCTAGCTTCGGAGATGGAGAAAGGGGCCAGGTGCCAAGAAACTGAGCTCTAGAAGCTGGCAAAGGCAAGGAAATTGATTCTTCCCTCGAGCCTCAAGAAGGAACGAGCCTTGCTGACATCCTGACTTTAGCCCAGGGACTGCGCCTGGATAAAAACACACAACAGTGCCATCTGATCTCGCTTTTAAATCCTCGCTACAGATTTCCAATGGGCCCCTGATAACTCTAACTCTACCAACATCACAATTATGTTAGGAATTGAATAAATTAGGAAAAGAGTTCCTATGTTTAGGCAATTTTTTTCTTATCTGCTTTCCTGAGGTCTTCTAATACCTTTTACCCATTTATCTTCTTAATGCATTCCCTTTGATCATGTCATTTGCTGCAGGGAAGAGGGAGGTGATCACAGGCCCATAACAGGATCAAGAGCAACTGTTCAGATTCTCCCATCTCTATGTATCAGCATCGCACCTTCCCATGTCTCTTTTCTCATCAGTTGCTTTCAATAGTCTGTGCTCCTTTCCACCCCTAGACTGTATACCTTTTTACAGCCAAACCCTTCCTCCTCGCCTATTTTAGAATATTACTCCTGAAGCCCTCCAAACCAAACCATTCTAACTCACAACCAACTCATGCACAGAAAAGAGCACTCCACAGGGTTGTCATGGCTGTAACCTCTTGGAAAACAACAACAACAACAAAACAGGTATTTTTCCTTGGTACTTCTGGGTAAATTCCAACTGTCCACCTTTCTGCTTGTAAGCTAAGCCCTTAACTCTTTTACCATCCAGGACTCCTTCATATTTAAATGTTTCCTCTCCAAAAGAAATCCCCCAAAAGAAACATACTTCTGAAAAACAAAAATGAAGTGGGAGGCAAAGCACTTCATGACCTCAAAACCTACTACACAGCGGTAGTAACCAAAACAGCATGGTACTGGTGCGATGACAGGCACACAGACTGGAAAACCGAATTGAGAGTCCCAAAATGGACTCATCTATCTATGGTCAACTGATACTCAACAAGGAAATAAAACCTATCAAATGGGGAAATTGTAACCTCTTCAACAAATGTTGTTGTTGTTGTTATGATGTGTCATTGAGTCGCCTGTGACTCATTGTGAGCCTATGTACAACAGCCCTAAACCCTGCTCTATCCTTTACCAATATCACTATCTCCGACACACCTATCCCCATTACTGCAGGCACTGAATCAATCAATCTCACGGAGGGTCTTCCTCTCCTGCGCTGTCCCTCCTCCACCCCTCCAACCATGACATCCCTCTCCAAGGACTGATCCTGCCTTGCAACATGTCCAAAGTATGTTAGACGAAGCTTCAGAACCCTTGCCTCCAAGGAGCAGCCTGGCTTCACCTTCTCAAGGACTAACTTGTTTGTTCTCCTAGCAGTCCATGGAATCCAGCACCACAGCTCAAAGGCATCAACTTTTCCTCTATCATCCCTAGTCATTGAACAGCTCTGTGATGCATAGCAAGTAATTGCAAAAGACCATGGCTTCAACAAACAGTGCTGGCAAAACTGCATTGCTACCTGTAGAAAGCTGAAATAGGATCCACATCTCACACCATACACAAAAATCGACTCAAGGTGGATCAGAGACCTTGGAATACAGCCCCAAACCATAAAGCTCCTAAGAGAGAAACTGGGACCAAGCTTAGAAGGGCTGCTGTTGTTGTTGTTATGTGTCGTCGAGTCGTTTGCGACTCATCACGACCCTATGTACAACAGCCCTAAACCCTGCTTTATCTTGTGCCAGTTGCATTGCCTCTGACACACCCATCCCCATTACCCCAGTCACTGAATCAATCCACCTCATAGAGGGTCTTCCCCTCCTGTGCTGTCCCTCTACTCTACCCAGCATGATGTTCCTCTCCAAGGACCTGTCCCTCCTTGCAACATGCCCAAAGTCTGTCAGACAAAGCCCCAGACTCTTTGCCTCCAAGGAGTAGCCTGGTTTAACCCTCTCCAGGATGAATCTGTTTGTTTTCTTGGCAGTCCATGGTACAATTCAATACTCTTCTCCAGCAACACAGCTCAAAGGCATCAATTCTCCTTCTGTCCTCCTTAGTCATTTTCCAGCTCTCTGATGCATAACAAGTGATTGCAAAGACCATGGCCTGTATCAGGCGCACCTTTGTCTCCAAAGAGACACCGTTGCTCTTGAATACTTTAGAGAGGTCCCTAACAGCAGACTTTCCCATCCCAATACGTTTTTTTTATTTCCTGGCTGCTGGTGCCAAGAGTGTTGACCGTGGAGCCGAGCAAACTGAAGCTGTGAACAATCTCAATCTCTTCACCATCCATCCTGATGCTACCAATTGGTCCAGTGGTGAGAATCTTTGTTATCTTTTAATTGAGCCTCAGTCCATACTGAAGGCTGCAGTCCTTGGCCCTCTGCAGTAAGTGCACGAGGTCCTCCTCAGTTTCAGCAAGCAAGGTTGTGTCATCTGCGTAACGCAGATTGTTGATAGATCTTCCACCGATCCTAACGCCACACGTCTCCTCATAGAGCCCATACAGGTTGAAAAGGTATGGAGATAGGACACATTCCTGGCGCACACCCTTCCCAATTTTGAACCATTCAGTGTTGCCCTGCTCTGTTCTTATGACTGCCTCTTGGTCCAAGTATAGGTTTCGCATTAGCACCATTAAATGTTCTGGGATTCCCATTCTTCTCAAAGTCAGCCACAGTTTGTTATTATCCATGCAGTCAAATGCCTTTGCATAATCAATGAAACATGGAATAAAAGAACTGCGAAATACAGCCAGAAATGCACAATCTGAAGAGGATAAAATTGATGAATGAGACTTTCTAAAGATTAAATTTCTGTGCTTATAAAAAACCTTTTCCCAACCTGGGTGAAAAGAAAACCTACTGACTGGGAACAAACATTTGGCAATGCTGCATCAGACAAGGGTCTCATAATGTAAGTTTACAGAATCCTACAGGGCCTCGAGAAGCGTGTGTGTGTGTGTGTGTGTGTGTGTGTGTGTGTGTGTGTGTGTGTAATGGATAATCCAATTGCAAAATGGGCAAAGACATGGAAAGATTTTTCACAGAGAAGACATTCAGATGGCCAACAGACACATGAAGAAATGCTCCAAATCACTGGCAATAAGAGAGATGCAAATCAAAACCACAATATGATACCATCTTACCCCCATAACAGTGGCAAAGTTTAGCAGGGCATCAAGCAATAAATGTTGGAGATGACATGATGAGATAGGAAACCTTATACACTGTTGGTGGGATTGTAAAATGGTAAAAGCAATCTGGAAGGCAGTTTGGCGTTTCCTTAAAAAGCTGGATACAGAAGTATGAGATATCATCTTACCCAAGTAAGAATAGCAAAATTTAACAGAACAGCAAACACCAAATGCTGGCGAGATTGTGGAGAAACCAAAACCCTTATTCACTGTTGGTGGGAGTGTAAAATGGTGCAACCACTAAGGAAGGCTGTATGGCGCTTTCTCAAAAAGTTGCAAATAGAAATACCATTTAACCCAGCAATTCCACTACTGGGAATTTACCCAAAAGAAACCATAACCACCACCCAAGCAGATATGTGCACATCCATGTTTATTGTGGCTTTGTTTGCAATAGCAAAGATCAGGAAATAACCCACATGCCCATCAACAAATGAGCAGATAGAGAAGTTCTGGTATATTTACACAATGGAATACTATGCAGCATTGGAAAAACAAGGAATTAATGAAATATTATGCAAAATGAATGAACCTGGAGGACATTATGCTGAGTTAAATATCTCAGTAACAAAAGGACAAATATTGATAGGGCCACTGTTGTAAAACGGGATTGACATCAGGATTGAGGGAAAACAGAAAAGGAGGGGAGGAATGATGTCTATTGCATTGAAACAGATGAGGGAGAGAACTGTTTAAAAGGGATATATGAATGGGTATTCTTGTCATTACAGAAATCCAGAATGAAGGCTGCATAGTGGAGTGGACTCTGGTGGGGGGGAGGGATTGCTTAACAATGAAAGAGTTTTTCTTTTTCTTTTTAAGGAGAAGAGTGAATGGGGGGCAGTGGGCAGGAAGAAAAGTGCAACAATGAATGACTGGAAATTGGAAACCCTAAGTCTCTGTAAACCTTCATTAAAATTAATAAAAATAATAAACTGGGGGAGGAGGAATGATAAAAGGGAAGGATGTAAAATGTGCAACAATTAATAAATGAAAATCTAAAAAAAAAAAAAGCTGGATATAGAAATTCCACATGACTCAGCTATTCCACTGCTTGGAACAAACCCCGAGAAATGAGAACTGAGGCATAGAGACTTGTTCTTCAATGTTCATAGCAGCATTATTCACCATAGCAAGAACATGGAAACAGCCCAAATGTCCAACCACAATGGAATGAATTGAGAAATTATGGTACAGTCACACAATGCAGTACGCAGGAGCAATGATTTTGAAAATTACTACCTAACATGGGAGGGACTGGAGAGCATTATGCTGAGTTAACTAACTCAGTCCCACAAGGACAAATACTGTATAGGACCATTATTGTAGAGTGTGTACAAGGGTACAAGAGGGGATTTAAATATAAAGTCATACAATTTGATGGGTGGAGGAAGGAATTGGTAAAGGAAAGGGGAAAGGTCAAGTGTAAAAAACAATGTATATGAACTTTATGAACTTTGTATGTAAACCAGTATAAAATATTTTTTTAAAAAGGGGAAAATATTTCCTCTTCACTGTAACAGTCTCACTAGCATATAAATAAATAAATATACCCAGTTTAAAAGGCTCAGCTTAAAAACAGCCATAAAAAACCTAGTTGCTATCCAAGTGACTCATGAAAATCAATGAGTGACACACTCAAACTCTCTTCCACAGAATTTTCAATGGATGCTTTTTGGGGGAAGTAAATTGCCAGGCTTTCTTTGGAGGATACCTCTGGGTAGATTCAAACTTTCAACCTTTTGGTTAGCAACTAGACCAGCATGTTAATTGTGTGTTAAACAGATAGATGAAAACAACCAAACTTATTGCCATCAGGTCAATTCCAACTCACAACCTCGTTAGGATAGGGCAGAACTGCCCCATTGCTTTTCCAAGGATGTATATCTTTACAGGAGCAGACAGTCACATTATTTTTCCTATAATATTTATATAATGTTATCTAGGGAGCTGTGGTGGCCTAGTGGCAAGAAGCTGCACTGCAATCCCAAAGGCATGTGGTTCAAGGCCACTAGCCACTCCCGGAAGAAGGAGGGGCAATCTTCTCCCTTGTGATTAACTGCCTCTGGGTACTGACTCTATGGTACACAACAACAAACAAACACAGTGTTTCTCCCAGGGACACCCAAAATAATAAACTTTCCCTAAAATAATTTCCCGAAGCTACTCCTCCATTTCTGTTTCTCCTTAACTCTTCATGAGCTGTCTAGTCGCACAGAAGGAATAATTTTTTTTAATTGTACAAAAAGAGGAACATGATATCAGAGAGCCTGGGCAACATGCTCAAAACTACACATGAGTCACTAGCTGGCTTGAAAGCCCGTGGCCTTTCTATTCACTGCATTCACTCTCCAACTCTAGCTGTTTCTTTTCACTTGTAAACTGGACTATCCACTCAGTTGTCTATAACACTGGCCTTCTTTACATTCCTTACAAAACATTTATATAAAAGATAATATACTAAGAAAATAATATACTAATTTTGAAACAAATAATTTTTTTAATATTTCATCTATTTGTGTCATGACTTACACTGAGATATTATGTTCTCTTGTAGCTTGTGACATATTGCCTTCAGGAAGGAATCTGAATATTTCCTTTAGCTATGAGGCTAGAGTCTATAGTAAATCTGCAGTCAGGGACCTCTCCAGAGTATTGAGAAGCAAAGATATCAGCCTAGAGACTAAGATGTGTCTGATTCAGGCCATGGCCTTCACAATTACATGCTATACATCAGAGAGCTGGACAATGTGACTAAGGATGACAAAAGAATCGATGCCTTTGAGTTGTGGTGCTGGATAAGAGTGTTGAACACACACTAGATTGCCAAGAGAACAAACAGGTTTGTCTTGCAGAGGCTGAAACCAAGTTTCTCCTTGGAGGCTAAAATTTTGGCATGTGGCCAGGAGGGACCAATCCAGGAGAGTGGAGGGACAGTACAGGAGAGGAATACCCAGATGAGATGGATTGACACAGTAACTGGAGTAATGGGAATAGATATGTTTAGAGACAGTGAGACTGGCTCAGGATAGAGCCAACTTCAGAGCTGTTGTACATAGGGTTGCTAAGAGTTCCAAGCAAGTCAACAGCACATAACAACAACAACATACCATAAAATTTATTTATAAATTAATTCTTTTTACTTTAACAGAACAAAGGAACACCACATGGCATAAAATCAGAAAAGGTGTGTATCTTTATGATATCATTCCACCATATTTATTCAATTTATATGCTTAGGAAACAATCTCAGAAGCTAGACTTTTTAAAGGAGAATTTAGCATCAGGATTGGAGGAATGCTCATTAACAACTTGTGATAAGCAAATAAAACAACGTTGCTTGCTAAATGCAAAGATTTGAAGCACTTACTGACAAAGTCCAAAGAGTGTAGCCTTCAGTATGTGTTACACTTCAAAATAAAGAAAACAAAAATTCTCATAGCTACCTCTCCAGAGTGCTGAGGAGCAATGATGTCAGTCTAGAGACTAAGGTGTGCCAGATCCAGCCCATGGTCTTTGCCATTACATGCTATGCATGCATCAGAGAGCTGGACAATGACTAAGGATGACCATAGAAGAATTGATGCCTTTGAGTTGTGATGCTGGAGAAGAGTATTGAACATACTACGGACCTCCAGGAGAATAAATAGGTCTGTCTTAGAGAGGGTGAAACCAAGTGTCTCCTTGGGAGTAACTATTTTGAATCTCCATCCCACATACTTTGGGCATGTGGCCAGGAGGGACCAGTCCTTGGAGGACATCATGCTTGGAAGAGTGGAGGGAAAACTCAGAAGATGAAAATCTTGGATGACATGGCCTGACATGGTAAATGGGGCTGCTGTACATAGGGTTGCTATTAGTTGCAGGTGACTTGATGGCACATAAAAACAAAAACAAAGATTAACAAATATAAACTGGAAATATTGCAGCTGGAGTAAATTCAGCAGGATCTAACAATAACAACAACAAGAGCATATTAAAAAATAAAATGGGATACAAAAACTGATTAGTCACAGTTATACTATTAAATATAACTATCATAAAGACTTGCTATGGGTCGCAAGTGACTCGACGGCACATAACAACAACAACAACAACATCATAAAGACTCATTGCTAGGGATCTCTGATGACCTAGTGGCAAGAAGCTGTGCTGCAATCCCGAAGGTGTGCAGTTCGAATCCACCAGATGCCCCACTGGAGAAGGAGGGGCAATCTCCTCCTGTGCCAGTTGGATCTGACTCGACGGTATACAACAAGAAAAAAAGGAAAAAGAAAAAAAAAAAACCACCAAGTCAGAACTGGTTCATAGCTGAGCCTCCAGTGGATTTTCAGAGAGCTGTAAATTGCACGGGAGGAGATTACTCATCTTTCTCCCATTTGAACCATCAGACAGCCATCACGGTGGGGTTAGCAGCATAACTCCCTATCAATTAAGCCACCAGTAAAAATCTCCTGGAGGGTCAGCTATGAATCAGTTCTGACTCAGTGGTAATGAGATGAATTGAAACAGAATTATAAGCATCACATTTATTTCCTTCCAAGCTTTGTATATATTTTTCAACTATAATAGCAATCTAATGTAGAAATAGAATATGGAAAAGCAGTCTTGCTTTAGATGCCCCACTGGGACAGCAATTAACCATTTGAACTGCTCACTGAAAGGTCAGTAATTTGAACCCATCAGCTACTAGGAGGGAAGAATAGGTGACAGTTCATTCCCTTAAAGTTTACAGTTATTAGTGCTCTATGAGGGAATTTTACCCTGGTGGCACAATGCATACTATGTTGTATTGCTTAACAAAAGGGGATTGTTGTTGTTGTTTTTGTTAGGTGCTGTCAAGTTTAACCCATAGTGAGCTTACGTCAGATCTGAACCCTGTCCTATCCTGTGCCATCCTCACACTTCCTGACACACTAGATTCCATTGTGACAGTCACTGTGTCAATCCACCTGGTTGAGGGTGACTGAGGGTCTTCCTCTCCTTTGCCAACCCTCTGACTTTCCAAGCATCATGTCCCTCTCCAAGGAATAGCCCCTCCTAGCAATATGCCTGAAATATATGAGGCAAAGCTTTAACACCTTTGCCCCCAAGGAGCACTCTATCTGCACCTTTTCCAAGACATATTCGTTTGTTCTTTTGGCAAATTACAGGATGTTCAGTACTCTTCTCCCATACCACCGCTCAAAGGCATAAATTCTTCTGTTATCTTTATTCATTTCCCAGCTCTCAGATGCATAGCAAGTGATCAGAAAAACCATAGCCTGAATCAGATGCACCTTAGTCCTCAAACTGACATCATTGCTCTTCAATAATTTGAAGAGGTCCCTAACTACAGACTTTGCCAGTGCAATATGTCGTCTGATTTCTGACTGCTGGTACCAAGGCTGTAGACTGCGGATCCAAGTTAAGATAAAGTTGTTGACAGTGTCAATCTTTTCTCCATCATGATGTTGCCTATAGGTCCACTGGTAAGAATTTTCATTTTAGGACCAAGTGAGTAGGCCTTTTTGACTAACAGATGGTTGAGCTTAAGGCCCTGTGGCCCCAGGCCTGATGAGAAACCTGGTTTACTATTAGAGGTGCAAATTAAATTGTCAGTTTGTTTTATTTGTAGAATACTAATTGGTACAACACTTGTCTGTCAGCTTCCTGTACAGTGATAACTAGTGGATTGTTGTGATGCTGAAAGCTGTGCCACCAGTGTGTCAAATGCCACAAGGATTATTCATGGTGAACAGGTTTTAGTAGAGTTCCAGATTAAGACAAAGTAGGAAGCAGGATTGGCCACCCACCTTTTAAATAACAGGCCTTTAAAAACCCTACGCACAGTAAAGGATCACAAATATAGTATTAGACATACAGCCCAGATTGGAAGTCAGTCGAAATGAGGAAAAACAGTAGCAAGCATCCTTTAATAATTTGAGCACAGAATGCACAAAGCTTGAATGTTGGAAAGCCAGAAATTGTGAAAAATGAACTAAAAAGTAAGTGGTGCAAATATACCAGCTACTCCAGAGGAGAAAATAGATCGCCTCCTCCTGCAGAGATTTATAGCCTTTGAAAATCCATGGAGAGTGAGAATTTATTCAATACCATTGGATGTTGGATTACAGGGTTAGAAACCCTGGTGGCATGGTACATTACTTGTTGGGCTGCTAACAGAAAGGACAGTGGCTCACTTCCACCAATTGTTCTATGTGAGAGAGATAGTCCATCTCCTTCTGTAAACATTTATAGCCTTAGACACTAGATGGAGGGTAGCCAAGAGTCAAAATCAACTCCACAGCAGTGGATAAAGAATTCATTACCACTCATTGATAAATAAAGAGCTCTTACAAATGAATTTACACACCACCACCACCAAAAGCATATGAAATATATGTTCACTCTCATTAAATAGATCTCTGCTGACCTAGGAGTAAAGAGCTGTGCTGCCAACCCAAAGCAAATAGTTTGAATCCACAAATGGCTCTGCAGAAGAAAAATGGGCAATCTCCTCCCATGTGATTTACTGCTTCTGAAAACCCACTGGAGGGTCAGCTATGAGACAGTTGCAACTCGACATTAAAGAACAATATCTCATCAAATAAGAAAATAACATAACAATTTTAATACATCAAATTGGCCAATATTTTAAAATTTAAAATATCAAGAGTGAAAAGAAGATATGGCAAAACATACACTCTTAAGGGAGCTCTGGAAGCCTAGTGGTATGAAGCTGTGCTACAATCCCAAAGGTACATGGTTCAAATCCACCAGATGTTCTGCTGGAGCAGGAGGAGCAATCTCCTCCTGTGGCAGTCGGATTAGATTCGAGGGCATACAACAAGTAAAAAAATAAAACAAAACAAACAAAAAAACCCCACTTTTTTAGTCTGCCCGGGGCAGGCAAATATGAGCCCTTTAGAAACAACGTGGCAAGATTTCAAAGACTCTGAAAATGATAATTTCTTTTCAACACAGCAATATCATTTATACATATGCATGACTAGGAAATAATCACTGATTGCAGGAAATTATTAATCAAAGTGCTCTTTATACATATGTATAAACATTACGTGGTGTCAGCAGAGGGGATTGAAGGTGCAACTCCTGAAGACTCTAGATTGAGCAAAGCTGTTTACACCACTGTTTGAAGAATTTCCGGGATGTTGTTGCCATATAAGTAACCTGAGAGTTGCTAGCAGTGCCTTTGTCTAATTGTCTTAGTCGTTATTTGGGGTTTTAAAAAAATTTAATTTTATTTTATTATTATTTTTTGTGCATGTACCGTCAAATCAGATCTGACTGGTACAGGAGGAAATTGTCCCTCCTTCTCCAGCAGAGAATCTGGTGATTTGAACCATGTACCTCTGGGATTGCAGTATAGCTTCTTGCCACTAGGCCACTAGAGCTCCCTGTTTTAGTAGTTTTTAATTTTAATCTTACAAGAGTTGTTGTTTTAGGTGCCATGAAGTCAACCATAACTGATAGTGACCATATGAACAGCAAATCAGACCCTTGCACTATCCTCCCGACCTCAAGCCCATTATGGCAATTGCTGCATCACGGGTCTTCCTTTCTGTCATTGACCCTCCACCTTTATCAGCATGTCTCTCTCCAAGGACTGGTTCATCCTGAAAATATGCCCAAGTAGGTGACAAGAAGTTTCACTTTTTTCCCCCTCTCACTCTCTTTTATTGCAGCCTGAATTATTTTATATATTTCATATTACATATTGGTTTGTATACAAAATTCATATACATTGTGTTCCATTCATGTACACTGTTTCACACATTCTTTCATTCATGTTGTGGTTCATAAGATCATTCCCATACATTGTGTTGTTGTTTAATTAATCACCATTTTTCTATCTATGCCCACTGGTCATCCCATCTTTGCAGGTCCCCACTGGATTTTTCCTGATTCCTTCACCTCCTCCCTCTTTCTACCAAACTCTGTGACCCTGGGGTTCCCCTCCCTCCTCACCTCAGCCACCCTACCTTATCCCTTTCTTCTCTGTGGATTTTTATCCAAATCTTACTAATTTTCCCTCTATTTTTTTTCCCATTCATTCATTGTTGCACTTTTCTCCCCGCCCACCCCCTCCCCACTCCAGTTCACTCTTCTCCTTGAAAAGCAAAAGAAAAACTTCTCCTTGAAAAGCAAAAGAAAAACTCCCCATTCCCAGTAATCTCCACTCTGCAACCCTCATTCCAAACTCTTAGGATAATCATAATGCCCTTTCTTCAAGACAGATTTGCTTGTTCTTTTATCAGTCCACATATTCAATACTCTTCTCCAACATCAAAATTCAAAGGCATTGGTTTTTCTTCTGTTATCCTTCTTCACTTTTTACCTTTCAGATGCATGGGAAGCAACTGAAAATATGAGTTTAAATGAGGCATATCTTAATTTTTAAACTGATATCCTTGTCCTTTAGCACTTTGAACAAGTCCTTGTCAGCAGATTTTTCCATTGCAAGATTAGACAGACTTGGAATATTTCTTCGAGGAACTCATTAGTTTAATGGCAACTGATTGATTTAATGAGAAACAATGCTCTTATGAATTAATTAGTAGTAGCATTCCAAAAGGAAGCTCTGGTGGCCTAGTGGTAAGGAGCTGTGTGCTGCCAACCTAAAGGCAAGCAGTTTGAATCCACTAGCTGCTCTGCAAAGGAAAGATAGGAAGTCTCCTCCCACGACCCATAGCTGACCCTCTGATGGGTTTTTGGAGGCAGTAATTGCATGGGAAACTGCCCATCCTTCTCCCACGGAGCAGCTAGTGGCCTCGAACTGTGCTCCTTTGGGATTGCAGTGCAGCTTCTTGCCACAAAGCCACCAGAGCTCCCCTCCCATGCAATTAACTGCCACTGAAAACCTGCTGGAGGGTCAGCTATGAGTCAGTACTGACTCGACAGGCGTTAACAACAAAAAGAACAAATATTCCAAGAAAGAGATAACAAGGAGACAAAATAGAGGGTCTGTAAAGGAGAGGAAGACCCTTGACAAGCTGAATTGACACAGTGATCACCAGAATGGAACTGAGCATAACAGAGATCGTGTGGGATAGTGCAGAATAGAGCAAGGCTCCCATCTTTTGTTTATAGGGTTGCTGAGAGTTAAAATCTACTCAACAGCACCTAACAACAGCAGCAACAGTTTTCCAAAGAATTAATGTGGGGAGGAGGAAAGTTCATTTTGACCAAAGTTTTTGTGATTAAGATGGCCATGAGCAGGAAATCACCTCGTGTCAGTTTTGCTAGTATTATGGAAGGTGTTTTATTTACAGATAAGGGGCAAGTTTGTCTTAAATAAAAATGGTAATTCTATAATGAAAAAGGACAGAGATTAGCTTTGCTGTCAAGTGCCACCAAGTCAACTACTACTCATAGGCTCCCTATGAACAACAGGTCTGAATATTATCCTTGCCTGTACAATTCCCCTGCTCTTTGTCATTCAATGACTGCAGTCACTGTGTCAACCCATCTTTTAAGAGTCTTCTCCTCTTTCTCTACTCTCCTCCCTTCTCGGCATAATGTCTTTTTCCAAGGATTGGTGCTTCCTGACAACATGCCCGAAGTTATGTGAGCATCCTTGCTTCTAAGAATTCTGGTTGCATTTCCTCCAAGATAAAATTGCTTACTCTTGTCAGTACATGCTATATGCAATACTCTTCTCCAACACATAATTCAAAGGCATCAATTCTTCTTTTGTCTTCCTTATTCATTCTTCAGCTATGCATCTGCATAGGTGGTGGTGGTTGTGTGCCACGGAGTCAGAATTGATTCATAGCTGACCCGTTAGCAGGTTTTCAGAGGCAGTAACCACATGGAAGGAGATTGCCCATCCTTCTCTTCACACAGCAGCTAGTGGGTTTAGACTGCACGCCTTTGAGTTTGCAGTGTAGCAACTGTGCAGTATATCTGCATGATGTTGTTGTCATCTGCATAGAAAGAAAATAAAATACCGTGGCTTGGATCACGTGCAACTCATTTTTTAAGCTAACACAATTGCTCTTTAGCACTTTGAAGAGGTCCTCGACAGCCGATTTTCCCATGCAGCCCATCTTTTGATTTCTTGACTGCTGCTACCAGGTATGTTGAGTGTGGATGCAAATAAAATCAATGACAACTAGTATTTACTTACTCATGCTGTCACTGCTGTTGTGGGCCATTAAGTCAGAACTGACCCACAGCTCCCCCTCTAGTGGGTTTTCAGAGGCAGATAATCGCACAGGAAGAGACTGCCCATCCTCCTCCCATGGGGCAGCTGGTGGATCTGAACCCATGACTTTGGAAATACAGTGAATCTTCTTACGGCTAGGCCACCAGAGCTCCCTTTACCACTCACAAATAAATAAGCTGTCACATCAGAAAATTGGGTAGATCTCAATTTTAGAGAAATTTTCACCTAGATTCTTACCACTGGATTAATGGGTAGTGTCATGATGGACGAATCTTGCTTGGATCCACAATTAACACCCTTGGTACCAACAGTCAGGAAATCAGAAGGCATATTGCATTGGGAAAGTCTACAGTCAAGGATATTTCCAAATTATTGAGAAGTAATGATTCAGTTTAAAGACCAAGGTACTTGTCTAATTTAGGCCATGGTCTTTCCAATTATTTGCTACGCATCTGAGAGCTGTACAATGAATAAGGATGCCAGAAAAAGAATTGATGCCTTTGAGCTGTGGTGTTGGAGAAGAGCACTGAATATCCCATGGATGGCCAAGAGAATGAACAGTTACGTCTTGGAGACAGTGCAGCTGTAGTGCTCTTTGAAGGCACGAATGATGTGGCTTCACCTCACATAGTCTGGGCATGTTGATACAAGTGCTATTCCTTGGAGAAGGACATGATGCTGGGAAGGGTGAAGGGTCGACAAAAGAGAGGAAGACCCTCAACTAGGTGGACTGAAGTGGTTACTCCTGCAATGGGCTTTTGTATGTCAGGAAGTATGAGGATTGCTCAGGATAGAACATGGTTCAGATCTTTTGGGCCTAGGGTACCTATGAGTCATACTTGACTGACAGCACCTAACAACAACAGGAAATTTGAAGTTCTTTATATCAGTGGATCAGTATGGCAAAAGACATGCCTGCTAGCTTTCGGTGGGTAGGAAGCACTATTGAGTGGCCATTGGCTGGATTCTCATCCTCTTTTTATTAATTTTTTCTCATTAACATAAACTCATTGCCTCCTAAGGTTACTACTTACTATATTTTTACCTAAATAAAGTGTGTGTTATAGTTTTTCAAACTAAGCAACTTCTCCCTAGTTCCCTGGGTACATAACGTGCTGGAAAAGACAGTAATCTTTTGAGTTGTTCCTGTGAATTTTATCCCACATAGTCATAAAACAGTGAGCTCTGGTAGCATAGCCTGTAAGGAGATGGATTGCTAAGGGAAAGGTCATTCATTTCTGGGGGTCGAATCCACTACTAGCTCCTTGAAAGAAAGATGGGCAATCACCTTCCTTGTGATTTACAGCCTCAGAAAACCTCTTATTTATCCCTCTTAGTTTCCCCTCAACCTCCATACAGTCCAGAATAAGAGGTGCTTAGCAAAGAAGATTGGCTTGGGGGGGGCGGGGGGAGAGGAGGAAAGATGCAACAATGAATGAATTTATTTTTTTTTAAGTGAACTGGGAAGTAGGGAGGAAAATGTGCAAAAATGAATGAATGAGAATCCAACTTTTCTGTAAACTTTTGTTAACAATCACAATCTGAGAAAAAAAAAAAAAAAGAAGAAAACCTGGTGGAAGATCAGCTGAGTTGATTCCAACTCCACAGCAATGACTCTGGCTTTTAGGCTTTTACATGACAGTAAATGAACAAATGCTGCTGTTTTGGCAGTAGAAGCTGGTTTTGGTTTCAAGCGGTGTGGAACTGGGGACCAGGCTTCCACAGCAATCATCCACTGGACAGCGGTGATGGGGGAGCAGCCACCATCTCTGAAGTTTCCGCTTCTCAGTGTCCTCACTCTGTACTGCTGACCTTTATTTCTTTTTCTCTCTATGTCTGGTAGGCTTGCTTTTGAGTTAAAGTTCCAGTACCCTTCCATTTCAGCTCTCTCTTAAGTCAGGGCTGTTGTTGTGTGCGATCAAGTTGGAACAGACTTAGAGCTGATCCTCCAGTGGATTTGCAGAGGCAGGAAACAGCCCAGGGGCAGATTATCCATCCATCCTTCTCTCACAGAGCAGCTGGTGGATTAGAACTGTGTGCCTTTGGAGAAGGAAAAATATTTCTCAGTGCTCTAGACTCCAACTTAAAATGTTCATTATGACTTTATAAAACCATAGACAATTGATTTTCTTCTCTTAGCAAGCTTGCATAGTTTAGAAAACAAGAGGTGAATTTCTCGCTACAGAGCAATCCCAATAATTGATGGTTGTTCTCACCAAATTGGCTCCACATCTTCATACATGAATAAATTGGAACTGAGAGGATCAATGACTTGCGCGAGCTGGTAGTATAATGAAGGTGAACCAGCAGAGGTGAAAATGCACACTGCTTAATAGCCTTTGTTGCTTTGTGCCTCCCAGTTGCTTTCGGAAGCAACATTCTCAGCATGTTTACTTGTGACCTTTCTCACTTGAGAGGCATGTCCCTGCTTCACTGGGCTAGTAGAGAATGAGACTCCGCAGTGTCATATTGATCTTTCCTGCACACATGCATAATTAGCTGGTAGCATTTCAAACTAATCAAAGTTTTCCTGGGTTCCCCATTGCTCTTTTTTATTTATTTATTTATTTATTTAGGTTTTATTGTAGTTTGGCTGAAAGTTTACAGAGCAAATTAGTTTGCAATTCTATAATTCATATAAACTTACTTAGTTGTTAGGTTCTGGGGAGTAAAGTTGAACTCATAGCAAATCTATGAATAACAACAGATCTGTACCCTGTCCTATCCTTGCCATTATCATCATCTTTGACACAGGTCCTTCTATTGCTGCTGCTGTCACTGTGTCAATGAGGGTCTTCTCTTTCATTGGTGAGCTAGTGATAAGAAGTTGCACTGCTAATCCAAAGACATTCAGTTCTAGTCTACCAGCTGATCTCTGAGAAAAAGGTGGTTAATCATTGGTGCAATTTACTGCCTCTGAAAGCTCACTGAAGGGTAAGCTATGGATTGGTTCTGACTAAACTGCATATAACCACCACCATCACCACCACTTTTCCAAGCATCATACCCCTTTCTAAGGAATAGCCTCTCCTAGCAACATGTGTAAAATATGTGAGGTATTTTACCGTCCTTGCATCTAAGGAGCACTCTGGCTTCACTTCTTCCAAGACATAGTTCTTTGTTCTTTTGGTAGTTCATGGGGTAGTTAGTGCTCTTCTCCAACACAACAACTCAAAGATATCAATTCTTCTGTCATCATTATTCACTTTTCAGCTCTCAGATGAATCACCAAGTGATTGAGAAGAGCCTGGCCTGAATCAAATGCACTTTAGTCTTCAAACTGACATCATTGCTCCTCAGTAATTCGGAGAGGTCCCTGACAGTGGACTTTCTGCGGCAATACATCTCCTGATTTCCTGACTGCTAGTATCAAGACTGTTAATTGTGGATTCAAGCAAGATAAAATCATTGACAATTCCAATCTTTTCTCTATTTATCATGATGTGGCTTCTCAGTCCAGGGGTGAGAATTTTTGTTTTCTTGATGTTGAGATACAATTTAAATGGATGGCCATATCTTTTATCCTCTACAGTAAATTTTTCAAGTTCTCTTCATTTTCAGCAAGCAAGTTTGTGTTATTTGCAAAGTTAATGAATCTTCCTCTGATCCTGATACTACATTCTTCTTCATTGAGTTCAGCTTCTTGAATGATTTGTTCAGCATGCATTTGAGAGCTGGACAATGAATAAGGAAGAAGAACTAATGCTTCTGAGTTGTGAATGTTGAACATTGCCAAGAAAACTGGAGATGGTGAAGCCAATTTGCTCCTTGGAGGCAAGAGTTTTTAAATTCCTTCCACCTCACATACTTTGGGCATGTTGCCAGGAGGGACCAGTCTTTGGAGAAGGACACCATGCTTGAAAGGACAGGAAAGGAAGACCCTGGTTGGGATGGACTGACACAGTAACTGTCTCAAGTGGGAGCAGGTGTGTCAGAGACAGTGAGATTGGCTCAGAATAGAGCAAGTTTCAAAGCTATTATTCACAGTGTCTCTATGACCGGTAGTCGACAGGACAGCACATAACAATGACAACAAAGATTGAATAGATTGGAAAGATGATACAACACTGATGCATACATCTCCTGATTTTAAACCATGCAGTGTTCGCTTGCTTTGTTTCGATAACAGCTCTTGGTCTAGGTATAGGTTTCGTGTGACCTCAACTGAGTATTCCGGGATTCCCATTCTTCTCAACGTTAGCCAAAGTTTGTTATGATCCTCACAAATGCCTTCACACAGCCATCAAAACACAAATAGACATTCTTCTGGTATTCTCTCAAGCAACATGAAAGAAGGTGAGGCTATGAATAACAACAGATATGTATCCTGTCCTATCCTGTGCCATTATCATCATCTTTGACACATGTCAGTCTATTGCTGCTGCTGTCACTGTGTCAATGAGGATCTTCTCCACCTTTGAGACTCTTTCTTTACAGTCCTTAATATAACAGCAATCATCACCAATGTGGGTTCTACTTTTCCATTTGTCCTTCTTCTCTGTCCCTTCTTGTCTTGTGAATTTTGTTTTTAGGCACATACTCCCCTTTCAGTCTCCTATATCTGACTGTATTGAAGACTATATCCCTTCTTGGTATTATTTACTTTATCTCTCTCATTGCTGTGGAGTCTACTGTGACTTAAAAGCTGACCTTCCTGTGGGCTTCCAAGGCTGTAAATGACATGTGAGGAAACTGTCCATCTTCCTCTCTTAAAGTAGCTGGTAGATTCAAACCATAGACATATTGTTTGACTGTAACTTGATTTCTGAGAGTGGGTTCAGGAGAATCTATGGGACACAGTTTTGGGGGTTCTACAAGTTTGTAGCAGACTAATAGGACTGTGTGTGTGTGTGTATAAATATGTATATAGATGTGTATATGTGTGTGTAATGACTTTGAGGGGGTTTTCCACATTTACAGTTTACTGGTCAGTAACAGTAGAAGATGTTATTACCATTAGTACTCTGGACTAATTGTTTCCTTGAATCTTAGATTTTCTTCAGTACTCTTGGTCTGGATTAGGAAAGACTGAGACAGGCTAAGAACTGGCAGAATTCTGAAAACATCAAAATGTACATTTTCCCAACCATTCATTGTATATCCTTATTTCCTCATGTTGTTGTTGTTGTTATGTGCCGTCGAGTCGCCTGCGACACATAGCGACCCTATGTACAACAGCCCTAAACTCCGCTCTGTCCTGTGCCAATCGCACTGTCTCTGACACTCCCATCCCAATTAACCCAGTCACTGAAT
>NW_006399980.1:4100507-4146098 GCF_000299155.1 Elephantulus edwardii
TCAGAAGGGGTCGTGGTACTAGAGATATTGTAGCTGATGTTAGATGGATCTTGGCTGAAAGCAGGGAATACCAGAGGAATGTCTATCTGTATTTCCTCATAACCTTATTAAACAATGGAAAACCATTTTGTGTTTCAAGAGTAAGGAAGATAAAATGAATACCCTAGAACACAGAACAGTCCTGCTCACAGACTTAAGTTTAATGAGTTCTCCACAAGATGTTTTTCCAGAACCACTGGCTTTAGCCATTCTCCTAAGTGTGCGATAAAAGCCTCATAAGATGACTGATCAGTGACCCTCCGTAATGGATGAGAAAGGAAGCAGTTTCCTCAGCAGGATTTGAATGAGCACCACAGGTAAATCCAAGTGTGCAATATCACAGAATAAGTCATCCCAACTAATCCCAGAAGCCTTTGCAATGGACTCCATATTAAATATTATTTGTGCATGCATCTGATTGCTTTAACCTGACTTTCCCCCACGGACTGCTAGGAAAACAAACAGATTCATCCTGGAAAGGGTTAAAATGAGTGGCTCCTTAGAGGCAAGGATTCTGAGGCTTTGTCTGACATACTTTGGACATGTTGTAAGGAGGGCCCGGTCCTTGGAGAGGGACATCATGCTTGGGAGGGTGGAGAGATTGCGCAGGAGAGGAAGGCCCTCTATGAGGTGGATTGATCCAGTGACTGGGGTAATCAGGATGGGAGTGTCAGAGACAGTGCGAATGGCACAGGACAGAGCAGAGTTTAGGGCTGTTGTACATAGGGTCACTATGAGTCGCAAGCGACTCAACGGCACATAACAACAACAACAACATCCTAAAGACAAGGGTGAATGAACTGATGCTCTTTCCCTGAAATCTTTTATGAGCACCAGAAACCTTCTGATCAGGGAGACAGAGGCTAGCTGTATTGCATGGTCCCTCTCTGGCTCCACACTAGAGCTTCTGCTGCTTTCAAGATGCCTCTGCTTAATAAAGCTTTGTTCATATGCAACCACTGAGCCTCTCCTGGCAGTTCTTAGTGGGTAAAAGGCAAAGGTTATCCACTGGAAGACTCCCAGTCAGAAACCATCAACCCAGTCACAAGAACAACAGTTGCATCTTAAATAATCATTAAAAAGCTTTTAAGACCCCAGTTGCCATTTACCATAGAAAGATAAAGAATACTGTTTTTGTAAATTATATGTTCACAGGGAGCTTTGGTGGGTAGGGAATGCATGGCGAATCTAAAGTCTCTTGCAGTTTGAATCCACCAGCAGCTCTCCAGTAGAAAGATGGGCAATCTCCTCTTATGCGATCTATAGTATCTGAAAATCCACCAGAGAGTAATTTATAAGTTGGTTCCAATTTCACAACAATGAAATTTTTAAGTGTTTATGTTCATAGTCACACAGGCTCAAGCTGATGGTTCTGAAGAATATCTTATAGGGAACTAGTTAACATCAATCTGTTCTGTGTTCTAAGGTAAGGTTTATACAGGATCTCTCTGAGTTGTAGTCAATCAACTCAACAGTACCAAACAACAACAACAACAACAACAATCTTTAAACATGGAGTGATCTCCTGCTGTTTGATTTTAGGTCACAAGGAAGCAAAGATGCAGAAAGCAGGGCTATAAAAATGTGGTTTGCACCACAAGATAAAGGTAAATAAGCCATTGAAAAAATGGGCACAGGATATAAACAGTCACTTCACTAAAGAAGACATTCAGATGGCCAACAAGCACATAAAGAAATGTTCAAAATCCCTAGCTTTAAGAAAGATGCAAATCAAAACAACTATGAGATATCATCTCACCCCAGTCAGAATAGCAAAATTTAATAGAAGAGCAAGCAAGACATGCTGGCGAGGTTGTGGAGAAATTGGAACCCTTATCCACTGTTGGTGGGAGTGTAAAATGGTGCAACCACTGTGGAAAGTGGTGTGGTGCTTTCTCAAAAAATTGCGACTAGAGATACCATTTGACCCAGAAATTTCACTACTAGGAATATACCTTAAAGAGACCATAACTGACATCCAATCAGATATATGCACACTCATGTTTATCGCGGCTTTGTTCACAATAGCAAGGAGTTGGAAATAACCTAAGTGCCCATCAACAAACGAATAGATAGAGAAGCTGTGGTATATTCACACAATGGAATACTATGCTGCATTAAAAAACAAGGAACTCATACAGTATTATTCAAAATGGGTGACCCTGGAGGATATTATGCTGAGTGAAATATCTCAGTCACAAAAAGACAAATACTGCATAGTGCCACCGCTGTAGAATGGGACTGACATCAGGGTTGGGGTAAGACTGAGGAAAAACTGGATAAATTATGTATACTGCATTGAAACAGATGAGAGAGAGAGCAGTTTAAAAGTGATATATGATAAGGTATTATGCTTATCACAAGAGTCCAGAATTAAAGTTGCATAGTGGAGTGTACTCAGGCCAGGGGGGCGGCGGGGGGATTGTATACCAATGAAGGAATTGTTCTTTTACTTTTCAAAGAGAGAAGTGAACTGGGGGGAAGGGGTGGTCAGGGAGAAATGTACAACAATGAATGAATGGAAATCCAAAATCTCTGTAAATGTTCATTAAAATTAATAAAATAAAATTTAAAAAAACTGGAAGGAACTCATGAAATATTATGCAAAATTGATGACCCTGGATGACATTATGCTGAGAGAAATATCTACCACAGAAGGACAAATATTCATAGGACCACTACTGTAAAATGGGACTGACATCAGGCTTGAGGGAAGACAGAAAAGGAGGTGGGGGGGGGGAAATGATGTATATTGCATTGAAACAGATGAGGAAGAGAACTATTTAAAAGGGATATATGAATGGGTATTCTTGTCATTACAAAATTCCAGAGTTAAGGCTGCATAGTGGCATGGACTTGGGGGGAGGGATTGCATAACAATTGGCGAGTTTTCCTTTTTCTTTTCAAGGAGAGGGGTGAATTGGGGGGGATGGGGCAGGCAGGGAGAAAAGTGCAACAATGAATGACTGGAAACCCTAAGTCTCTGTAAACTTCCACTTAAATTAATTTAAAAAAATGTGGTTTGGTGTTCTTGGAATCCTGTGAGTTCTTAATGTATTCGTCTTTCCCAATTAAGAGAAGAAAAAAGAAGAAAATCAAAGACTCAGGGAAATAATTAGTCCAAAGGACTAATGGACCAGATAAATCCAGCCTGCATTGGTAAATCACTACTACCAACCATTCTGGGATTATAGTAAAAGGTTCTGGGTAAAGAGTAACCTAGATGTTCCCTAAGTCTGTAATCATAGACAATGTTGTGATTGTTGTTATGTGCTGTTGAGCCAACTGCTACTCATAGCAACTCTATGCACAATAGCTCTGAACCTTGACCTGTCCTGAGCCAGTCTCACTGCTTCCGATACACCTACCCCATTCAGTGTCAGTGCATCTCATCCAGGGTCTTCCTCTCCTGTGCTGTCCCTCCACCCTTCCAAGCATGATGGAAGGACCTTCTCCAAGGACTGGTCCCTCCTGGCAAGATGCTCAAAATATGTGAGACAGTACTTCAAAATCCTTGCCTCCAAGGAGCAGCCTAGTTCACCCTCTACAGGACAGACTTGTTTGTTCTCTTGACAGTCCACGGATGTGGTATCAAGGGTTTATTGTTCAAAACAGCTTTTTAAGCCATTGACTTTGACTTTGCTACATGGATAGGGATCATATAAATAGGGTGTTTCAGTCTATCCACAAGAGGATTGGCTAGTCTTGCCATTTCACTAGGTTAAAATGGGAACAGTTTCAGCAGCAGAAATTTGGAATCTCAACACTAGAAAATATGCAGAGAATATGGCATGCATCCTTGGGGACCAAAGATTCCTGTGCCAATCAGATCAGATCCTACAGGAGCAGCTGCCGCCATGGCAGAAAACCAGAGGTCTGATGTGAGACAGTTAATCTTGGTACTGCTACTCCATGGAACCAGAGCTGGGAGCTTTTGGCCAAACTTATTAGAGGACTAGGGTGAGGTGGGGGTGGGGGGAAGACTCCATATTTAGCAGGACTAAAGGCTTTGAAGAGAGCTTTAGTGACCTAATGGTAAGATGCTGTGCTGTAATCACAAAGTCAGGTAGTTCAAACTCACCAACTGCTCCACACAAGGATGGGCAATCTCTTCCCATGTGATTTAATTGCCTCTGAACACTTGCTGGAGGGTCAGCTATGACTTGATTCAATGGCAAACAAGAACAATAAGAAGATCTTTGTAAGAGCTTTAGTGGCCTAAAGCAGAAAGGATGACGGCTGAGGGATCCATGAATACACATCAGAAGCTGTCTTGACTGAGAGATTGCAATTTAACTTGTTTATTAATTTCCCTAAAAAAACCCCTTTTATTGTGATCATGTTTCTGTGAAGTCTGCATAGCTATCGCAGTGGATTTTGGACTCAGTAGGGCAGTAGGCTTGGTAATAAAATTAGTACAAATAGGAGCTTGGGGGACCTGTCTGACTTCATAGGAATGGATTTTGTGTTGTGGATGCTATTGATAGGGGCAGTTCCTCCTTTTAGAGTTAACAGAGGTCAGAGTTGGTCTTTTCCACCCTGTCCTTGATCTTTCTACACTGAGTAACACTGCTACAGAAGGTAATACCAAAATAACTATCTTTAAAATTATAGATTGTTTCAGCAGAAATTGGTTTTGAAAAATAACATTATACTTGTAGTTAAAATGACAATATCTTTGAAAGCCCAATTTATACATATCAACATACATGTAGGGCTAATATTCTATGCTAATTTAACGTAATGTGAATCTTATAATGTACCACATCAGAGCTGTCACTATTACCCAGTTACAATAATGCGTCAACATACATGATTGGTGTGCAGAAGCTTCAACCTTGCAAGTTGTTTATGCCACTGCTATTGTTGAAGTTGTTATGTGTCATCAAGTCACCTGTGACTCATAGTGACCCCATCTATAATAGCTCTGAATCTTGCCCTATAATGAGCCCTCATTGCATTTTACACACAATTACCCTCATTACCCCAGTCACTGAGTCAATCTATTTCTTCCTCTCCTGCCCTGTCTGTCCCTCCACTATTCCTGATGTCCTGTTCCAAGACCCCTCCTGTATGGAATTACAATTTATGATTAAATTAATACAAAAAAATTACTAAGGCTTCTCTGTCTGATCTGGTACAGGAAAAGCTGAAGGGAGGAGTGACACTACGTTTGCCACCTCGAGTGACACCAAACCTAGTGATTTCACTGTTGGGAGGTAAGGACTCAGTAAGAAAACAAGAAGCAGAAATCAAGATTGTTTTTATTCTCAAAAATAAAAATTACAGAGGCTGAGACAACAGGGATTCAATTTTACCATTTCAGTAGATGCCAGGAATTAGTCAAATGAGGTCACCTTTGTACTTTCCTATTTTTTTTCCCTGTGTATTGTCTCCAGTCAGCTTCCCTGTGGAGATCAGCTGTAAAGCTCATTTAAAAAAAAAATCCAGCGCTGGCCTGGGCTGCAAGGTGGAGAGTGCTACAGAGCACAACCCACCCAGCGCCAGGCCTGGGGAAGAGTCCCCTAGTGAAAGACTGTGGATGGCAGGCTGTAAACAAAGGAGATCAGGGAACTAAGGAATGGGATGGTCCTAGAGAGATTCTTTATGGCCTCTTCTTAAGTTAGGTTCCTTAAAAAGAGGCTGCTAAGAGATGGAAAAAGTTTGCAAGTGAGTTCTAAAGAGGAAACATATATCTATATACCAATGTTATGTGCTATCGAGTTGGAACCAACTTATTACTGACCCTCCAGTGGGTTTTCAGGGTCTGCGAATCATGAGAGGAGACTCTTTATCTTTCTCTTGAAGAGCAGTTAGTGGACTCAAACTGCCTGCCTTTGGGTTGGCAGTGCAACTCCCCACTCACTAAGCTACCAGAACTCCCTATATATTGGTAAATGTCACAAAGTGTCTTACTGATCACGGATAACAGTAATAACATCATTTATTGAGCACAGAAATAGTGTTCAGAACAAAAAAACTTGCTATGAAGTAAACACTATCTTTTCCTTCCCCACTCATTTCATTCTTACAGCAATTTTTTAAAAAATTATTTCCACTTTACAGGTAAAGATATAGGCAAGAGAGTTTATAAAAATGTAGCTAAAAGGTGAATCCTGTGGAAATTATACTAAGATCCTATTTACTCTATTTTACCCATTCTAATATGTCAGAATTGGCATAATGCCAGTTGGTTACTCTATTTATTCAACTGGTTTAAATATCTTATATTATTACAAGGCTGTTTTGATTCTTGTACTTACAGAAAATGTTTTAAAGTCAGAAAACCTTTAAGCATTGTTTTAGCTATTGTAAGGCTTCTTAATACCAAGGATTAATATCCCCCCATTTTTTTAAAAGAAAGCTGTTGGAATTTTTATTTGTATTGCATTGAATATATTGTTTGGTTTTGTTAGTATTAACATCTTAACAATGCTATGGACTTAACAGTGCTCCAACCTATGAACAGTGCCATGGATTGAATTGCATCCTTCTAAAATGCAGTTCCAACCTGAGGACACATGATAACAGCAAAAACAGCAGTTGTCTAATAAACCTACAAGGAATATCTTCTAGAATAAAAGTTAAAAGGCAAAATCATTGTCATCAAGTTGGAACCAACACATAGTAGATGCTCCAGTGGGTTTCCAAAGCTGTAAGTCACCCAGGAGATCATCCACCTTTATCCTAATGAGCCACTGTTGCTGTCATTGTATATCACTGAGTCTGAGCCAACTCTCAGCTGACCCTTCAGTGAGTTTTCAGGGGCAGTAAATCACACAGAAAGAACTGCCCATTTTCTCTTGGAGAACTGTTGGTAGATTCAAACCAGGTGCCTTTCAGTTGGCTGCACAACTCCTCACCACTAAGCCACCGTTCAAAGCACCAGAGAAGAGTGGCTTCGGGGTTAATAGTACAGCTCCCTATAAACTATGACACCAGAGATCCTACTAATCTGAAAGGGTTATACAAAAAGACATGCCAGATCACTCTGTAAGCCAACATAAGGAAGTACATCGATAATAACAATGGGATTATAAGTACAGGGAAACCTCTGGGTGGAGTAAAGAGTTAATGATTTTTGGATGCTAACCCAACAGTTAACCTAACAGTTGACCATTTGAGCCAATCATGATTCTTAAGAATGGTCCAACATCTATTTTAAAATAACTTTTACTGAACACCCTGTGAACTACTGAAAGTCTTGTGAAGTACTCTGACATACATGAGGTTACAGGGAATAGGGGAAGACTCGATAGCAACCCATATGAGCTCAGAAAAGGGTCCTGAGGAACAGCAGATGGCAGAAGCAATGTTTATTACGCACAGTCTTGACTGGACCAGAATGGATACCTGACCCAAATTGAGCCAATCAGATTAGCAGAGTTACTTTGAGTCAAATCCTGGAAGTTGATCTCAGTGTGACTGAGTCTAAGAATGGGATGCTGAGCTTGGTCTGGGCATGTTGCAGAAGCAACCAAAAACTATCTGGAAGCTTAGGGCATATGCAGCAAAGAGGGTGTAAGTCAGAAAGTTAGTCTCAGAGAGAAGCAAGGGAATGGAACAGATCAACTGAAAAAAAGTATAGAAAAGAAGTATGAAATCACACACACACACACACACACACACACAGAGCTTGATAACTCTCTTGTTCTCATAAAAGCAGGATGTACTTCCTTAACATTTCCTTGAAAATTCCCAACAGTTTTAAAATAGACCTTTCTTTGACCTTTCTTGACCGGAGGTAAGACTTTGTGTTCTTTAAAACAAATGAGGTCGTAGACTAATCGAAATTCTTCATGACTTCGAGTGATGCAATTTCAGAATGGCAGGAGCTCAGTCAGTTAACTGGAAAGAAGATGGGGAGATACAAGTGTAAATGTCAGCTGGCATCTACATATTTAAAAGTTTAGTTATTTTCCAGAGGCTCAAGACAGAAGTTGAAGTGTTACTTTAAAATCTGAGCAAGAAAAAAAAATCTGAGCAAGAAGGGAGCTCTGATGGCCTAGTGTCAAGAAGCTGCGGCGTTGCAATCCCAAAGGCGTGCAGTTTGAATCCACCAGATTGCTCCGTTGGAGGAGAGGCAATCTCCTCCTGTACCAGTCAGATCTGACTTGAAGGTATACAACAGGAAAAACAAAATCTGAACAAGAGGCAAACTACTGCAGAAACAGGGCCCACATTGTAACTAAGTGAGGTGTGCTAGGGAGCTCTAGTGGCATATTTCATAGGTACTTTCACTGTTAACTCAGAGTCAGGCCTCATGGCAATTCTAATCCAACAATGTGGCTCTTTTGGGAGAAAAACAGGCAATCTCCTCCTATGTGATTTACTGTCTCCTAAAACCCACTGGAGGTTCATTTATGAGTCAGTGCCAATTCAGTAGTCATGAGAAGCGGGGATTCTACTAGTGAGACTTACTCATTTCCGAAGTGCTTTGTGAAAGAGATGATACATTCAAGTCAATGTGAGGGGCTTGAGAAGGCCACAGACATGTTCCTTAAGAATGTTCAGGTTAGGGGAGCTCTGGTGGCCTAGTGGCAAGAAGCTGCACTGCAATCCCAGAGACATGAGGTTCGAATCCACCAGATGCTCTGCCAGAGAAGGAGGGGCCATCTCCTCTTGTACCAGTCAGATCCAATTTGATGTACACACACACACACACACACACACACACACACACTCTAATAAAATAAAATTAAAAAAATATTTTTTTAGAAAAAGAATGTTCAGATTCTGCCTTTCTATGAAGATGGCACCAAAAGTGAAGAAGGAAGCCCCTACCCCTCCCAAAACTGAAGCCAAAGCAAATGCATTAAAAGCCAAAAAGGCAGTCCTGAAGGGCATCCACAGCCAAAAAAAAAAAAAAGAAGATCCTCACGTCACCCACCTTCTGGTGGCCTAAGACGCTGAGACTCCGAAGGCAGCCCAAATACCCCTAGAAGAACTCCCCCAGGAGAAACAAGCTTGACCACTATGCCATCATCAAATTTCCCCTGACCACTGACTCAGCCATGAAGAAGATAGAAAATAACAACACACTTGTGTTCATTGTGGATGTCAAGGCCAACAAATACCAAATTAAACAAGCTGTAAAGAAGCTCTATGACATTGATGTGGCTAAGGTCAACACTTTGATTAGGCCTGATGGAGAGAAGAAGGCCTATGCTCGACTTGCTCCTGACTATGATGCTTTGGATGTTGCCAACAAAATTGGGATCATCTAAACTGCGTCCAGCTGGCTAATTCTAAATACACATTTTTCTCACCAAAAAACCAAACCAAGCCAACAACAACAAAAAGAATTTTCAGATTCTAATGTGCCCTTTTAAGATTTTGCCTGTGAAGGGAAAGCGAAAGATGTCTAAACCTGGAGAAGTTTCTAGTCTTTCCTAAGAGAAACATTTATGTTCACAGTGAAATGTGTCCCTCAAACCTTTCCAGCCCCCATCTTCTGACATTTCCTAGGTCACCTCTCCTCACAGGAGTCTCATACTGCCTACCCTGGAAGCCCTCTTAAATCTGCCCTTCCTGGATAGTGCCTAAATGTTCTTTCTCATAAAGATTTATTCTTTCAAAATATGGCTCTCACACAACTCTTTAAGAACATAGTAAATTCACCCTAAAAAATGAGGGACATTTAGGTGCAATCATAAACTCTTTCACTGAAAGTTGCATTTAAAAGATGAGGTCTACTGACCTAAAAGGATAACCCTTTCATAGCATAATTTTACACATTGTAATCACCAGGTTGTGCTGACATTTTCAGATCAAGAAGTCTTTCTGGAGCTTCTTAAGTCACCATCTTCTGATCCACAAGGCTGACTCTTCTGCCTGAATCATTGTTGAATCCCCAGGGCCAAGGGCAGTGCGTGCACGGCATAGTAGTGGTTCAATTAACATGTGCTGAATGAATAAATGAAGAAGCCAGAATTTGAACCTAATGGCTGTTTGGATTAAAAGAGTAATGCTCTGTCTCACACATCAAATGATCTTAATTTTCTAATTAATTTCAACACCTGCTTCATATTAAGAGGAAAAAGGGGGTAAATGAAAGAAGAAAGGAAGGGCGGAAGAAAAAGAGATTAGCACTAAAGTGGATGGGATGACATTGAAGCTTGGGCACCAGTTGCAGTACGCAGCCCCATGGGTTTTCCCTCCCAGGCAAACTAATAGTCTTGTCAAGGCTCCAGATGTTTCTCATCTACAATTGTTTCTGATTTACATGTTCACTAAAACTGTTATTTGTGTTTATAAGAGGGAAAAACATTTTTCAGAAAAACAAAAGCTGGAAATTATTGAACAGCTGAAAGAAAACATCACTCAGGGTCCTTCGAACCAAAATATTGTTGTTATGTACCATTGATGGGATCCAACCCATAGCTGACCCTCCAGTGGGTTTTCAGAGGCAGTGAATCACTAGGGAGGAGATGGATTTGCCTACTTTTCTCCTTCAGGGCAGCTGGTAGATTCAAAACTCATACCTTTGAGTTGGCAGGGAAATTCTTTGTTGTTATGTGTCATCGAGTTGCTTTTGACACACAGCAATCCTATGTACAACAGCTCTGAACCCTGCCAACGTCATTGTCTCTGACACACCTACCCTCATTACCCCATTTACTGAGTCAACTCATCTCATCAAGGGTCTTCCTCTCCTATGCTGTCCCTCCACCCTCCCAAGCATAATTTCTCTTTCCAAGGACTGCTCCTCCTGAGAACATGACCAAAGAATGCAAGACAAAGCTTCCAAATCCTTGCTTCCAAGGAGCAGCCTGGTTTCACCCTCTCCGGGACGAACCTGTTCGCTCTTCTAGCAGTCCATGGTATATTCAATACTCTTCTCCAGCACCACAGCTCAAAGGCTTCAATTCTCCTTCTATCATCCACTGTCAAGCTTTCTGGTGCATAGCAAGTAATTGCGAAGACCATGGCCTGGGTCAGGCACACGTTAGTCTCTAGACTGACATCAGGATGACATTTCCCCTTCTCCAGCACAGCATCTGGTGGATTCGAACCGCAGTGCAGCTTCTTGCCACTAGGCCACCAGAGCTCCCTTTGAGTATTGAATTTTCATGTTCTTTCATACTGATTTTGAAACAAAGGAATTTTAAAATTTCAAATCTTAGCATTTGTAGGAGAGAAAAGATCATTCATAGCTTCTCTCTTCCTGTTAAATATTTCAAAAACTGCAAAGAATCAATAAACTCATTAGGTTTATGCACACAGATGAACCAATGCAAAATCCCTTTTACTCGTTGACTATTGTTTCCTCCTTGTCTTTCCAGATCATGATCATTATCATCATTGGAAGAATGAATAACTATTACTCCAAAAGAGAACAACTGTCCTGGAATCCACTTCTCTACCCGTAGAGTTGATTCTAACTCAGTGTGACCTTCTATAGGGTTTCTGAGACTGTAAATCTTTATGAATGAAGACTGACCATTTTTCTTTCTCAGAGTTGCTGGTAGATTTGTATTAGTGACTTGTGCTTAACAGCCTGACGCGTTCTGCACTATACTACCAGAGGCCCATTCTGAACTATACCACAGTAAAAATACATACAAATATGAAGCAAGCTTGCATATAATATATACAGAATGTGAGATTAGTACCTGTTTTCAATGACTGAGAAAATTCTGAAGAGGATTTTCAAGTTTAGGGGGAAAGTGGAATGAATGTTCTGCATTAAAGAGACAGCACCTATCATTAAAGAGACAAGCAGTGACAGTGGCATCACCAAGCTCCTTCTCCTGCAACTACAGAGTTCACATTATTTCTAACTTCATACAAGTTGCATATTTATAATATTATTCCTACTGTAGGGCTCTCTGGTGGCTTACTAGATAAGCTGCAGCACTATCAACCCAAAGGTAGACAGTTCGAATCTACTAGCAGTTCCTCAGGAGAAAGATGGGCAGTCTCCTCCCAGGGGATTATCAGCCTCTGAACCCACTAGAGGGTCTGTAATGAGTTGCTTCTGAGTTGAGTTTTGGTCTACATGTACATAGATATGTACACACACACACACACACACACACACACACACACACACTGTCAAGTTGATTCTGACTAGGCCTCCATCAGGTTTCCGAGGCTATAAATCTTTATGAAAGAAACTTGCCTCATCTTTCTACACTGGACTCTTTAATTTGAACTGTCAATCTTTCCGTTTGCCGTCCAACATGTAATGCACTATGGAATCAGAGCTCAAGTTTTAAGGAACAAGCCCACATGATTAAGGGGGATGGCAAACCCAAAATCTGTAGTCCATCTAACAGGCTGGACATTTCAAGCAGTCTTGTGTTGCAAAATTGGTAGGTCAGGCAGTAATGGAGATAAAGGAATTCTGGTTGAAGGTGTGCCTATGGTCTAGAGGTAGAATATTCTCTGAGGAAACCTCCATCTTTGCTCTTAAGACCCTTCACTGATTGGATCACGTAAGAGGTAGGCTCAGTGGATTTCTTGTCCTTCACCTTTTCCCTTTTGCCTGCCTGAAATAAAGATGCAGCGCCAGAGATGAGGAAAGCCTTGCAGTAACAAAGATGACTGAGTAGAAAGATTGCAGCTTAGAATTCAGATGGCAGGCTAGAGCCGCTACCTTCATCCTAACAATGCCTACATCTTAATCTGTTTAAGATCCCTCTAGTGGGGTATTTTCTGGCTGTTAATGGTATTACAACTGCAGTGTAGTGTTGAGCAACTTGCCCAAGTTCACAGAGCCCAACCTACAGCGCTAGAAAGAATGCTTAGTTTCTGTCTATGTTTCCAAAGCTGCTCTCTCTGAAATAGAAATGCTCATTTTTTGCATTTTACAATGAGATGCACACAGGTAGGTGCCTACAGCAGGGCCTGGTAAGAAGAGAGTGACTCAAATGTGTGCTGAATCAATAGTTTTTAAAAACCTGAGCACATCTGCTTTCAGTATTCTGGCTCATGGAGTTATTTTTAAGCACTAGGGAGAGAAATGTATTCATGTGGGTGTAATACTCTAGCTGCAGATATTAGTCAGCAGTTTCATTCACTTTCTTGGCTTTCCCTTGATACTCTATCTACTTCCTCTCCTTTGCTTCCACTCTCTTTTATCAAAAACCCTTCTAATCAGTTGCCGCTGAGCTGATTCCAACTAATGATGACTTGATGCATGTCAGAGCAAAATTGTGCTTCAGAGGGTTCTCAGAGCCTGATTTTTCAGAAATGGATCAGCAGGCCTTTCTTTCAAGGAGCTGGAGGATAGATTCAAGACTCCAACCTTTATGTTAGCAGCTGTGTACATTGTTGTGCCATTAAGACTCCTGGGACTCATAGCCACACTACATACAATACCCCTGAAAACTGCTCTATCCTGTGCCAACTTTATTGTCTCTGACACACCTACCTCCATTCCCCCAGTTACCGAATCAATCTATCTCTTCAAGGGTCTTCGTCTTTTGCACTGTCCCTCCACCCTTCCAAGCATGATGCCCCTCTCCAAGGACCAGTCCTTCCCTGCAACATGTCCAAAGTATGTCTGACAAAGCTTCAGAATCCTTGCCTCCAAGAAGCAGCCTGGTTTCACCCTCTCTAGGACGAACCTGTTTGTTCTCCTGGCAGTTCATGGTGTATTCAGTACTCTTCTCCAGCACCACAGCTCAAACACATCAATTCTCTTCTATCATCATTAGTCATTGTCTAGCTTTCTGATGCATAGCAAGTAATTGTGAAGACTATGGCCTGGATTAACAACCTATGTTGTACAGATGACACAACCTTGCTTGCTGAAACTGAAGAAGACCTGAAGCACATGCTGCAAAAGGTCAAGGACTGTAGTCTTCAATATGGATTGAAGCGCAATATCAAGAAGACAATGATTCTCACCACTGGACAACTGGCAATACCATAATAGATGAGGAAAAGGTTAAGGTTGTTAACAATTACAGATTGCTTGGATCCAAAATCAACACTCTTAATTAACACCAGTAGTCAGGAAATCAAAAGATAAATTGCATTGGGAAAATCTGCTGTCATGGACCTCTCCAGAGTGCTGAAGAGCAAGGAAGTCTGTCTAGATACAAAGGTGCACCTAATCCAGGCCAGGGTCTTCTTAATTACTTGTTATGCTTCAGAGAGTTGTACAATGACTAAGAATAACAGAAGAAGAATAGGTGCCTTCAAATTGTTGTGCTGGAGAAGAGTCTTGAACATAGTATGGACTGCCAAGAAAACAAATAGGTCTGTCTTGGAAAGGGTGAAATCAAGTTTCTCCTTGGAGGCTAGGATTTTGAAGCTCTTCCTCACTTACTTTGGCCACGTGACCAGGAGAGATAGGCCCTTGGAGAAGGACATCATGCTTGGAAGGGTGGAGAGACAGCACAGGAGAAGAAGACCCCGGATGAGATGGATTGATACAGTGACTGGGGCAATGGGGGTTGGTGTGTCAGAATTAGTAAGACTGGCTCAGGACAGGAAGGGTTCAGAGCTGCTGTACATAGGGTTGCTATGCATCACAGGCAACTCAAACAATAATATTCTATGACAGGTTTGGAAGCAGGAGTGGCACCCACTTCCAAAACAACTTGCCTCCAGAAACTCTATGAACTTTGATAAATGTCGATAGTTGTAGAGGGGCTTCAGGCCTTTTTTTCATAGGGTAACTGTAAGTCATGCTTGACTCGAAGGCAATCAACAATAACAACAACATAGCCTGGATTAGGTGCACCTTAGTCTCCAGACTGACATCGTTGTTCTTCAGTACCCTAGAGAGGTCCCTGATAGCACTGACACTGCACCGTGCACATTAACCCTTTGTAATATCCAAAACCACGAGCCTTACCTGGCCAAATGAAATGAGGGCCATAGAGTTGATTTTGTATATGCACAGAATTAGTAATGACTTCACCAGGGCTTTCTTCTGAGGCACCATTGGGTAGGTCTGAACCACTAGCTTTTTCATTCTTAGTGAAGAACTTAACAGTTTGTGCCATAAAAGATTTATTTCTTTAACATTCAGTTCTTAC
This sequence comes from Elephantulus edwardii, assembly GCF_000299155.1. NCBI lineage: Eukaryota > Metazoa > Chordata > Mammalia > Macroscelidea > Macroscelididae > Elephantulus > Elephantulus edwardii. Next base: position 4,115,543 of record NW_006399980.1, read on the forward strand.
AAGTGCACCTCTTTCCAAAAGAAGGGGTGGCTGAGAGTGATAAGAAAAGCTCTCTAAATGAAGTGGCTCATTCTACTGGGGAAAGCAGGATTTGAATGACAGAAAAGACAATCCTACGCAGGATGGCAGAAAAAAGAAATCAAAGCTGCTACACTCGAGAGCCCTAGCCTCTGGGCAGAGCTGGGAAGCTACCCAGAGGCAAAGGTTCTGAAAGCTTCAGACAGGAGAGCTGAAGTGCCAGAAAAGCATTGAATCCAGGCCAAGGCAACCCATCAGAAGTGCCCCATGACTCTTGTGAAGTCGAAGGAAGCAGTAAATCTGGAAATCAATAATTCATGTTAAAATGCAAGGTAATAAATACCAGTGTATTTGGTCAGTTTTTGTTATTTGGTTTTTCATGGGTCAGTTTAAAATACTATGAATCTCGAGCTTTCAACAACAAAACATTTCTGATCTTTATTAAATCACAAGATAAGAATGAAAGAAACAGTACAGTCACTTGCTCTGACCTAGATAGCAACATAAAAAAAGGAGCCTGCTTGCTGCAATGACCTATTGAGACACTGAGGTCTGAGCTATTTAGGAGTCACTGGTCGCCTAGTGGTAAGAAACTATGCTGCAATCCCAAAGACACATGGTTCATATCCACCAGGAATCTTTGCAGGAGGAAAATGAGCAATTTTCTCCCTGTGATTTACTGTCTCTGAAAACTCACAGGAGGGTCAGCTATGGGTCAGTTCCAACTCATCACCACATAACAACACAACAATTTATATATTAAGGAGCACTAGTAGCATAGTCAGCAGCCGGGGAAATAAGGAGACACACTGTACTTAGAAAATCTGCAGTTAGGGAACGCTCCAAATTATTGAAGAGTAATGATGTCAGTTTTATGACTAAGGTGTGTCCGATTTAGTCCATAGTTTTTCCTGATCACTTGCTATGCACCTGAGAGCTAGAAAATTAATAACAATAACAGAAGAAGAATTGATGCCTTTGAGCTGTGGTGTTGGAAAAGAGCACAGAACATCCCATGGATAGCAAAGGGAAGAGATACATCTTGGAGAGGGTATAGCCAGATGCTCTTTGGAGGCAAGAATGATAAGATTTTACCTCACAAACTTTGAGAGTGTTGCTATGAGGGGCTATTCCTTGGAGAGGGACATGTTGCAGGAAAGGATGGAGGGTTGGCAAAGGAGAGGAAGACCTTCAACCAGGTGAACTGACATGGTGACTGCTGCAATGGGCTCTTGTGTGTCAGGAAGTGTGAGGATGGCACAGGACAGAACGGAGTTCTGATCTTTTGTTCCTAAAGTAGGTTATGAGTCATTTTCGACTCGATATCCCTTAACAGCAACAGCAACTAGCATAGCACATAACAAACTGGGTTACTAATTGAAAGGTCAGAGGTTTGAATCCTCCAGCTGTTTGAGAGAAAGATGGATAGTCTCCTTTTGTAAAGATTTACTGTTTTGGAAATCTGATGTAGTCAGAACTGAACTCAATGGCAGCAGGTTTGGTTATTTACATACTGGAAGATTTGCTGGAACAACTGAGGATCAAAACAGCAAACCAGTCACTCCTACCAAAAGGCAGGAATTAGCAGCATGTGAGGTGCACTGTCTGAAGATTAAACCTGGGTTATTTACATGGAAGGGGAACATTTTCAGTCCTAAAATGGATTAGTCCAAAGTCATGGCAATCTACTTCCAAAATTCAGCCACTGAAAATTCTATACCTCACAACAGTCCAATCTTCCATTGGTCGTGGCATTTCCATTTTACATAAAGTGATTACGAATTAGAGTCCAACCTGAGGGCAGCCAACATCAACATTGACACCGGAGTTCTTGGGTGGTAAAAATAGGTAAATGCACTCGAATCAAAATGTTGGAGGTTCGCGTCTATCCATAAACACCTTGGGAGAAGAGTATGGCAATCTACTTCCACCAAGTTGGCCACTGGAAACCTTAAGCACAGTTGTACTCTGACACACTTAGGACCATCATGAGTCAGAGTCAACCTAAGGGAAATTAGTTTCTACTGGTTTATTCATACACTTGGAAGAAAGAAGCAGTTTGAAGGCTTCAATCTGGGTTACTCTGGGTTTCTTATAGGTCTTTGAAGTTACACACTTTGTGACCACGTGTGCATGTGAATACCAGAGATGGTGAGAAACATTGTTATTGTTATACTCCGTCAAGTCATCTACAATTCACTGTGACCCTATCAACAACAGATCTGAACCTTGCCCTGTCTTGTACCATCCTCACAATCTCTGTCATGGTCAAGCTAATATTGGTAGTTCCTGTGTCAGTCTATCTCACTGAAGTTCTTCTGTCCAAAAAGGACTGGTTCCTCCTGAAAATATGCCCAAAGCGGGATGAAACTTCATCCTGTAAGGGGCAATCTGGTTGCGCTTCTTTCAAGACAGATTCGTTTGTTCTGGCAGTCCATGGGATGGGCCATTCAGTACTCTTCTCTAACACCACAATTCAAAGGAATTGAGTCTGCTTCTGTCATCCTTATTCATCATACAATTTTCAGATGAGTAGGAAGCAAATGGAAGGACCATGACTTGGAAGAATCACGCCTTAGTCTTTCAGCTCTTTAGACTTTGGAGAGGTCCTTGACCACAGATTTACATAAGGCAACATGTATTTCCATTTCTTGACTGCTATGGGTGTTGAAAGTAGTAGAGAGGGGGAAAAAAAAGAAATCTCTTCCAGTTCTCACCACTACTTCCAACTAGTAAAGTATTTTTAAGATTCTGGGCAAGGTAGCATGAAGGCAGCGATTAGGCCAGATAAGACATGTCTCCTTCACATCATATTTTTCTCGTTTCTATAACTTTGCCCATGGATTTCTGAGCTGCTAGTAGGGAATTAGATCCAATAGAAGGTTATACTATTCTTTCTTCTTTCCTCAAACCATCTGCTTATGCTTGCTCTGGGCTCTACCTATTTTCATCTGCAAATGACTGTGCCTAAATAGATTATCTATGTGGTTTACACTCCAAGCACAGGGAATCGCACCATACAGCCAACTCACAGGAAAAATTGGATTTGTGAGGAAGGGCATTACAGTTGCATTATCTATCAACATGGCCACGATCCTCAGTATGATGTAACAATCATAAATGTAAGTCCCGGAGGCATGATCCAAAGGGAGTTGCAGTGTTAAACCAAAGGCTCTCTGGTGCTTAGAAAGCATGAGTGGCTCTGGAGAAAGAGAAGATCTCCCGTGTGATTAATGGAGGGTCAGGCAAGAGTCAGTTCCAGCTATATGGCAATGAGAGTTTTTATATTTATAAGGCATATTAAAGGCAGTTATGTAGTGTTATGATCAGCCTGAGCTGATGAAAGGACAATCTCCTCACGAATGTGGCTTCCATGAAATATATGTATGCAGTCTCTGGTGAAACCAGAGGGCTTTTTGTCCAGTGTGCATCTGGCTCAAACCTCTGGACGTGAATCTGTGGCATGCCTTTGGACACATAAGCCTCTGAAGCCTGCTTGCCTATGCAACTGTGAACTCCCCAGATATCTTTTTCCTGAGGCTTGATCCAAGGGTCCAATAGTTGCCAGAGCATAAGCCCCCTGGACTGCCAAAAGAACAAACCGATATGCCTTGGAAAAAGTGCAGCCAGAGTGCTCTTTGGGGAGCAAAGATGGTGTAGCTTTGTCTTTTATACTTTGGATATTGTAGCTAGGTGAGGCTGTTGTACCTTGGGAAGGGACATCATGCTTGGAAAGATGGAGAGTGAGTGAAGGAGAGGAAGACCCCCAAAGAGATGGACTGACCCAGTGATTCAGCAGTGGGCTCTGGTGTGTCAGAGATGATGAGGACATGGTAGGTCAGCTGTTCACAGGGTCACTATGCATCATACTCGATGGCACCTAACAACAACAACAACAAGAAGCCATTTCCTTAAAATCTCTCTCTCTTTTTCTCTCTAAGCTTCCCTGGGTTTGCTTCTCTAGAGAATCAGCCTAAGACAGAAGGGTAGAAAGTGTGGGATAACTATATTAAGTTCTGTTCTGGATCAGCTACTATTCTGCCAGCTTTGAGGTCCAATCGACCTTGGCAGACAGAATTCTGACCTCAAGAAACAACCTAGAAACTTTAGCCCAATCACCAATAAAAAATGGGGGTTTTTTGTTTGTTTGCTTTACAAAAAAGGACAACGTAAAGTCTTCTGCCAACCATCACCTAACACGTATAGACTTGGGCTGTAGACCATATATTGAAGCAGATGAGATCGTTCAGCTGCATCCTGCTCTGAAGTCCTAACTCCTGGAGCAGATGGCAGTGACTCCATCATGAATCATCTTAAGGTCACACAGAATGTCAGAATTGGTCAATAATGTGAACTTCAAAGGCTTTTCTCTACTTATGGAATAGGGCAGTGAAACTTCAGCCCCGTCATCCTAGCTGTTTGGGAGCTGCCTGTTCACCTTGTGGGGGAGGGGTGCCAGTAGTGGGTGTGGGAAGATGATAATCAAAGGATCAATTAGGAACATGAATGCCAGGACTTTGGTCTTGTAAATTAGTCCCTTAAAAATGTCATTGCTGCCCTCCTCTAAACTTTCCTACTGGTCCCCGAAGTCAAAGGCTATTTGCCATTTAAATCCTACAACATCCAACACTGGCCTTAAATTATCAACCACCTAAGGCCATCCCTCTGCCTAAAGCCATCCCTCAACTGAGAAATTTTTAATAAATGACCTCACTGCCATTTCCCAAGCAACTGGCTAAGAAAATGTGAAAATGACGCTTGCCTAAGAACACATGAAAATGACACTTCTCCTTCAGACCTTTTTCAGACCAACCTTTGCCTCCGGAAACCCTATGAACCTGGAGAGAAGATGAGAGATACCCAAGCGTCGAGGACTCTCCTTCATAGGGTCGTCATGAGTCGCCTGTGACTCGACGGCACTTAACAACAATAACATCAACACAGAGAGAGAGATCAGCTGGCCCAGTGGACAGAAGGCGATGGTACCAAGCCAAAGGTGGGTGACTTTTAATCCATGGCCCTCTTTCATTCCTCTAGGTTGTATAGCCCTGGTGTACAAATTGTCGTACAGCGGTAACTTGTGGTTGCCGTGAGTCTGAATACTGTGACACTGAAGTGTCAAATGTGTTAATGGTTGGTTACCCATACGGACAGAGAGTGGGATGGAGCTCCTCGATTAAAAAAAGCTTGGAAGGAGGAGTGGCATCTGCTTCCGTACTAGCTTGCCTCCGGAAACCCTATGAACCTGGACAGAGGATGAAAGACACCCAAGCATTGAGGACTCTTCTTCATAGGGTCACTATGAGTCGCCAGCCACTCGACGGCACTTAACAACAACAACTTTTTATTTTAATCATGTGAATGGATTACTTGTTTGAAAAAAAAAAGTGCACTGAATCTCAAAGCAAGGTGAGATGATCATAGCAGGGCTGTGATTGTTCTCTTGATAGGCTGAGATATGTTCCAAAAATAGAAATTCTTTTTTCTGCAAACATTAAATTTTCCTAATTAATTTTTAGCTATAATTAATTGGACAATGAATAAGAATGACAGAAGAAGAACTGATGTCCTTCCCTCTGTAACTTGATTTGTGCCACTATTAGAGCCTTTACTTGGAATATTACTGCATTTTAAGTTTTGACTCATGTACTTTTAACTTGTTAGTTAAATTTGTGTCTTCTAGGCTGCAATACTTCCATGATACATCTTCAAGGATATGAACATGTACGGCTAAGCACAATTGATAACAGTGCATCTAAATTCCAAAATCAATCTCCACAATAGTCTATGTGTTTCCTATTGCCAAAGGGGCCCTTTAGAGTAGCGAGAGAAGATCTTCACCCTGAAACCTACAGCGTCCCTTTTCAGCAGGAAGCAGCTAAGAGGATACGCCATCCCCTTTTCCTTATGAATCAGGGTGAAGTCTATCTCAGGGAGGAGTGACAGGGAATGGCAAAGGACACACTGACAAAGGAGATTAATCAGAACTGGCTTTGACAAGCACTGTGGCAACTGGACAATTAAAACAGACTTTCAAGGTGGGGGGGGAAAGAGGAATGAATTGGGGAGGAGGGTAGAGAAAATAGTGCAACAATGAATGAATGGAAACCCAAAATCTCTGTAAATGTTCATTAAGACTAATAAAATTTAATTAAAAAAAAAAAGAACCGAAGCCTTTGAGCTGTGGTGTCAGAGAATAGTGCTGAACAGCCTATGAACAGCCAAAAGAACAAACATATATGTCTTGGAAAGGGTGCAGTCAGAATTGGAGGCAAAGATGATGAGGTTTTGCCTCACATATTTTGGTCATATTGCTAGGAGATCTAATTCCTTGGAGAGGGACATGATGCTTGGAAGGGTAGAGGGTCAGGGAGAACAGGAAGATCCCATTCAGGTTGATTGACACGGTGACTGTGGCAATGGGCTTTAGTGTCAGGAAGTGTGAGGATGCTATAATGATAGGACAGGGTTCAGATCTGTTGTTCATAGGGTCGCTATGAGTTGTACTCAACTTGACGGCACCTATCAACAACAACAACAATATAATTAATTGAATGAATCATTAGGGGCCACCAAAATTTGGTATTCATACATATAAATACCATGTTAACAAAATTATCTAAAGTGCTTGATTCAAACTCTGTTCAGGAAGTTTGAGCCACGCAGGTCATTTTGTATTGTATTGTATTGTATTGTATTGTATGTGTGCTGTCAAATTGGATCTGACTGGTACAAGAGTAGATTGTCCTTCCTTCTCCAGCAGAGCATCTGGTGGATTTGCCATGCGGTTCTTAACAATGTGGCAAAGTATCTACTCTCATGTACTCAAGCAAGTAGAAGGGATTTTGTAATTTTATAAATTAGTTTATCCAACAGAGTTATCAAGCACATACTATGTGCCAGATACTTAGCACTTGTTGCTGTTGTTATATGCCATCCAGTCGCTTGTGACTCATAGTGATCTGCTCTATCCTGTGACAACCTTCTTGTCTCTGACACACCTATCCCCTTTACCCCAGTTAATGAATCAATCCATCTCATCAAGGTTCTTTCTCTCTTGTGCTGTCCCTCCACCCACCCAAACATGATATCCCTCTCCAAGGACAGCTCCCTCCTTGTAACATGTCCAAAGAATGTCAGACGAAGCTTCAGAATCTTTGTCTCCAAGGAGCACCCCGGTTTCACCCTCTCCAGGACTAACTTATTTGTTAGCCTTGAAGTCCATGGTATATTCAACACTCTTCTCCAGTATCACAGTTCAAAGGCATCAATTCTCTTTCTATCATCCCTAGTCATTGTCCAGCTCTCTGATACATACCAAGCAACTGTCTTAGTCTCCAGACTGACATCGTTGCTCTTCAGTACTCTGGAGAGGTCCCTGTGAGCTGACTTTCCCAATGCAATTCATCTCTTGATTTCCTGGCTGCTGGTACCAAGAGTGTGGGTTGTGGAGCCAAATAAACTAAGCAGTAGGAAGACTAAAATTTCTGTTCTTATGGAGTGTTATGGATCATATATGTTGAATCCTATTTTTTTTTTTAATTTAGCTGGTTTTCTTTGTTATATTAATTAGGTTATACCTGAATAATGTGAACTGAGCATGAAGCCTCTCCACTTCTGCATAACAAAAACAGCAGAAGAGACACTGAGATACTGATTTGAACACTGAACCTCTAAAACTGTAAAGAAATAAGTTTCACGTCTTAAAAATCAAACCTCTTAGCAGCCCCTCCTAGCATCAAGAAGCTGTGTTGCAATATGGAAGGCATACGGTTCAAGGCCACCAGCTGTTCTGCAGAAGGATGGGCAGTTTCCTCCTGTGCAATAATCTGTTTCTGAAAACCCACCATACACAGACAGAGACAGAAAAAACTGGATAAATTATGTATATTGTATTGAAACAGATGAGGGAAAGAACAGATTAGAAGTGATATATGATTGAGTATTATGGTTAGCACAGGAATCTAGAATTAAGGTTGCATAGAGAAGTGTACTCGGGGTGGGGGGTGGGGGGAAGGGACGTGGGAATTGTATATTAATGAAGGAATTTTTTATTTTTTTCTCTCTTCGGAGGGGGAAGCGAGCTGGTGGGGAGGGGTGGGCAGGGAGAAAATTGCGGCAATGAATGATTGGAAATCCAAAATCTCTGTAAAAAAAAAATTTAAAAAAACCCAAAACACCATAGGCTCAGCTATGGGTTGGTTTTGAATCTACGGTTCACAACAAGAAGAAGCAGCAGCAGCAGTAGGTAACTAAAATATGCTGCGTATATGCTAGTATGGGGAAACAAACAATAAACTAGATTTTGTTGTTGTTGTGTGCTATTGAGTTGCCTGTGACCCACAGCGACCTTATGTACAGCAGCTCTCAAGCCTGCCCTCTCCTGAGCCAGTCTCACTGATTCTGAAACTACCCCCACTGCCCCAGTTGCTGTATCAAACCATCTCCTCCAAGGTCTTCCTCTCCTGCACTGTCCCTCCACCCTTCTGAGCATAATGTCATTCTTCAAGGACTGGTCTCTCCTGGCCACGTGCCCAAAGTATGTAAGATGGAGCTTCAAAATCCTAGCCTCCAAAGAGAAACTTGGTTTCACCCTCTCCAATACAGACCTATTTGTTTCCTTGGCAGTTTATGGTATGTTCAAAACCCTGCTCCAGCATACAATTCAAAGGCATCGATTCTTGTTCTATCATCATTAGTCATTGCACAATATGTATTTCATGAATTCTATAGCATCCATTTCCTACATTTTACAAAGACTGGCATTTGGATACATTTATCATCAGATGGCATCTTGTAATACTGTTATGGAGTCAGACCCAACTCATACCTGAGCTTTTGGTATAAATTGCATGGGAGGAGATGGCCTACCTTCCCCCTGAGGAGCTGCTGGTGGTTTTGAACTGCCAGAGAGGCACTGTCACCTTTAAGTTAGCAGTGCAACTTCCTATAGACTAGGCTACCAGAGCAATGGTTTTATTTTTAGGATTGTGTTTCTTTTCTTTCTCTGTGTTGTATTTAATAGCATCTTACATGGCAGAAAAATGGAAAAGAAGGTATAAAGATGAATGGTGTATCTGACTGATAAACATGCAACTGAACTCACTGTTGTAGAGTCAGGAAATGACTCATGTCTTACCCTCCAACAGGTTTTCAGAGGCTGCAAATCACATGAGAGAAGATTTCCCATCTTTCTCCTGCAGAACAGCTAGTAGATTTGAACTGTCAAATTGGCATCTGTCTTTGGGTCACTAGAGCTCCTTATCAGACTGATAGGCACTACAGAAGGGAAATAAAAGGAAATAGCATATAAAGAAGCAGGAGTGTCATCCACTTCCTAAACAACATGCCTCTGGAAACTCTATGAACTTTGATAAATGATGATAGTTATAGAAAGGTTTCAAGTCTTTTGTTCATAGGGTGGCTATGAGTCATGCTCAACTTGATGACAATCAACAACAATAGTACATAAAGAACATATGAAGTTGTAATTTAGAATCAACAGAGAAGATTTATTTCTCTAAAATTGAGCATAGATTTAAAGAAAGTGAAGAAACAAGCAATTCTCAGATGTGGCTAAAATAGCAAGCACCCCGAAACAGGGAAGATGATGTGAAAAGGTCAAGAGGGTAAAGCAAGTATTAGGAATGCCAGAAAGTCAGCAAGGCTGGAGTGGAGTAAGTGAGAGAGTTGAAGGAGAAGAGATCTGGGAGGTAACCGAAGTGCCAGATTACATAAGGCTTTTAGGTCAAAGGAAGGATGTCACCAGCCTATTTAGTGCATGATTACTGTTTTGAGTCTAGAGAAGTAGGATAACACTGAGCACAGGCACTGGAGTCAGACTGATGAAAGCTTGACTGTCAGCTCTGCCACTTCCCATTAGTGTGACTTGGAGCGAGTTACTCTATCTATGCTGGTTTCCACGTCTGTACAGCAGGGCTAATAATACTACCCATATCAAAGGATTGTTGTGAGCATCAAGTAAATTATGAAAAGCAATTTTATCAGACAACCACCACCAGGGGAGCTACTTGTGATTTGTATAAAAACATTATTATTACTATCACTGTATTATTATATTAAAGATATTTGAGTGTATCTGGAAGTATTTAACTTTTTTTATGCACAGAAAATTCCACTTCTTGTTGCTATGTGCCATTGAGTTCTTGTGATTCATAGCAAGCCTGTGTACAATAGCTCTGCAACTTGCTCTATCTTAAGCCAACCTCATTGTCTCTTGACACATCTATCTCCATAACACTAGTCACTGAGTCAATTCATCTCATCCAGTGTCCTACACTGTTTCTTCAGCCTTCCAAGCATGACATCTTCTCCAAGGACTGGTCCCTCTTTGCATCATGCTGAATATATGCCAGATGGAGCTTCAAAATTCTTTCCTCCAAGGAGCAGCCTGGTTTTTTCCTCTCTAGGACAAACCTGTTTGTTCTCCTAAAAGTCCATGGTATATCCAATACTCTTATCCAGCATCAAAACTCAAAGGCATCGATTCTTCTTCTGTTATCCTTAGTCATTGTCCAGCTTCCTGATGGATAGCAAGTCATTGTGAAGACCATGACCTGGATTAGGTGTGTCTTAGTTTCTAGACTGACATCATTGCTCTTCAGTACTCTGGAGCAGACTTTCCCAATGCAATTCATCTTCTGGTTTCCGGGCTTCTGGTACCAAGAGTGTCAATTGTGGAGCCAAGTAAACTAAAGCTGTCAACAACCTCAATCTCTTTACCATCTATCATGATGTTTTCAACTGGCCCAGCAATGAAAATCTTTGTTTTCTTCATGTTGAGCTGCAAATGCCTCAGGTTCTCCTTAGTTTTGGTTTTTAAATTTAGGGGGGATAGACTCAATATCAAATTTTAATTCCTGTGGATATAATTTGATCTTCTTCAGCTTTAATTTGAACTTGCATATGAATTGTTGATTGTTCCACGACCAACACCTTGCTTATTAAGAAAAAAAGAAATGCCACTGTACAAAATTGGGTTTTGGTTTGGAAACAGCAGAATGGAGTGCTGTATGTACTTGCTTTAAAAGCATGTTGTTGCTGTTGTGAGTACCACTGAGTCAAAAAGAACCCCCAGGGGATTTTCAGAGGCAATAAGTCACACAGGAGGAGATTGCCCATACATCATTTGAAATACAGGCTGTCCCCACATTATGAACGAATTCCAGTGCTGGGTTTGCTTTTAAGTCAAATAAGTTGTAAAAGTTAGACCCAGTTCCGAATCCAACATCAATCAAATGTTTTTTTTCATTGGAGGAAGACTCATCAACAATCTGCATTATGCAGATGATACAACAGATCGTTTATTTTTTTAGCTGATTTGTTGTTAGGTTTTATTTAGGAAATGTAAAAATCAACATTCTTATTTATCCAAGTTAAAATTTTTATTATCTGTTTATTTTCATGGGATAGGCATTCTCATTCTGAAATCTGAGATTTATGGAAGTCTGCATTTAAGTCGAGCAGTCACAACTTTTTTCATATCTTTATTTAATAAATGGTCCATGAGTATCTACCATATTAGATGAATTACGTGAAACAATTAAAGGCTGTAAATAAGATAAGGCATGGTTCCTGACTTTTTACCCCCTATTAGTTCAATGAGAGCAGCCTATTATGTAATCACCTTTTCTTTTAAACTTATCCCTGGTGGCATGTGGTTAATGAGCTCAACTGCTAATCAGAAGGTTGGCAGTTCGAACACCACCCACTCCAATGAAGACAGATCTGGCATTATGCTTCACAGTCTCAGAAACTCTTGAGAAGTTCCGTTCTGTTCAATAGCTATTTTGAGTCAAAATAGAGTCAATGGTAATGGGTTTGGGTTGGTTTTAGTTTTTTGCAAAAAAAGGCATCTATTTTATGGTTGTTCTCTAGTGATGATGCCACTACTTCCATTTTTGACCATATTTGGGGGTCAAATTAGCTGCTGAATTCTGTCTGTGTCCTGTGAAGGGAAGAGGTAACAAGAAGCTCCAATTCTATTCTTAGAAACTAGAAGATAAGGGAGACTGAGGGGTCAAGGAATGACTTACTCTCATCTCCTCTGCACCCTCTGTCCATCCCTTCTGCTCATTATCTTTCCTTCCCAGGACATGTTGCTAGGTAAGAAACAGGTCAAATGAAAAATGCACACTATTATTGGTGATATGAGGTGAACTGCATCTTCTAAAAAGAGCATGTTAAAGTTTGAACACTAAGTCCCTGTGAATGTAACTGTATTTGGAAATAGGGTTTTGCAGACGTAATCAAGTTGAGATGAAGTCATTAGGTCATTAATATAGCTGATGACCCTAAGAGAGAAGAGAAATGGACGTACAGAAAAAAATATTATACTGACATGGAGACAGAGTCATATTGCCACAAGCAAGGAACATTCGGGGGCTCCTGGGGAAGGGGCACAGCAAGGAATTCTCTTCCTCAATATCAAGAGGATGGCAAAGGATAGAGCAAAGTTTCTATCTTTTGTTAATAGGGTCAATAAGAATTATGGCCCATTTGACAGCAACTCCCAAAAACAGAGCCTTCAAAGAGCGTGTGGTTCCGCTGACACCCTGAATCATGTTTTCTAGCCTCCAAATCTGTGACAGACAGATTTCTATTGTTTACAATTACTCAGGGGTACTTTGTTACAGCTGTCTTAGGATACAAATACAACAACCTACTCTACACACCAAAATTTAAAAGAAGCATGATATCTGACAACACCTCAAAACAACTTTGCTCAAATATCAAGGCACTGTTTTTCACCCAATAATATGGGATTGAAGCTTAACATGAATAAAACAAAGATTCTCACCACTGGGCCGAATGACAGCATCATGATAGATGGGGAAGAAATTGAGATTGCTAGCAGCTTCAGTTTTCTTCACTCCACAATCAATATTCTTGGTATCAGTAGCCAGGAGATCAAAAGATGAATTTCATTGGGAAAATCTGTTATGAGGGACCTCTCCAGAGTACTGAAGAGCAACAGTGTCAGTCTGGAGACCAAGGTGTGCCTGGTTCAGGCCATGGTCTTCACAAGTACTTGCTATGCATCAGAGAGCTGGACAATGACTAAGGATGATAGAAGAAGACCCCTTTAAGTTGTAGTGCTGGAGAAGAGTATTGAATACTCCATAGACTGCTAAGAGAACAAACAGGTCTGTACTAGAGAAAGTGAAACCAGGCTGCTCTATGGAGGCAAGGGTTCTGAGGCTTTGTTTGACATATTTTGGGCTTGTTCCAAAGAGGAACCAGCCCTTGGAGAGGACTATCATGCTTGGAAGGGTAGAGAGGAAGATTCTTGATGATATGGATTCACTCAGTGACTGGGATAATCTTGGTAGGTGTATCTGACAATGAAATTGTCTCAAGATAGAGCAGGGTTCAGAGCTGTTGTACAGAGAGGCCCAAAGAGTCACAAGTGTTGATGGTACATAACAACAACAACAACAGCAACAGTGGTCTGGTGGCCTAGTGATAAGAAGCTGAACTGCAATCCTGAAGGAATGAGGTTCAAATCTACCACATGCTCCAGGGGAGAAAGATGGGCAGTCTCCTCCTGTGCAATTAACTAACTGCCTTTGAAAATCTGCTGGAGGGTGAGCTATGGGTAGGCTCCAACTCGAAGGTAGACAACAACACAGGCATCTGCCAGTCCCATTCCATCTTGGGGCCTCATTCTTGATGATGAGATGAGGCTCAGGAAGGGGTAAGGGTAAGCAAATGGGTGAGGTTGTCTTTGTTGTACACGTTGTTGTTGTAATGTGCCATCGAGTCGCTTGCGACTCATAGCAACCCTATGAACAACAGCCCTAAACTCTGCTCTGTTCTGTGCCAATTGCACTGTCTCTGATATTCCAATTATCCCAGTCACTGAATCAATCCACCTCATAGAGGGCCTTCCTCTCCTGCGCTGTCCCTCCACCCTCCCAAGCATGATGTCCCTCTCCAAGGACCGGTCTCTCCTCACAACATGTCCAAAGTATGTTAGATGGAGCCTCAGAATCCTTGCCTCCAAGGAGCCACCCGGTTTAACCCTTTCCAGGACAAATCTGTTTGTTTTCCTAGCAGTCCATGGTATTCTCAATACTCTTCTTCAGCACCACAGCTCAAAGGCATCAATTCTCCTTCTATCCTCCTTGGTCATTGTCCAACTCTCTGATGCATAACAAGTGATTGCGAAGACCATGGCCTGTATCAGATGCACCTTAGTCTCCAGAGAGACACCATTGCTCTTCAGTACTTTGGAGAGGTCCCTAAGAGCAGAATTTCCCATGACAATGCACCTTTTAATTTCCTGGCTACTGCTGCCAAGAGTGTTGACTGTGGAGCCAAGCAAACTAATGCTGTGTACAATCTCAATCTCTTCACCACCCATCCTGATACTGCCAATTGGTCCAGTGGTGAGAATCTTTGTCTTCTTGACATTGAGCCTCAATCCATCCTCTTCAGTTTCAGCAAGCAGGGTTGTGTGATCTGCATAATGCAGATTGTTGATAAATCGTCCACCAATCTTGACCCCACAATTCTCCTCATAGAGCCCAGCCTCCCGGATAATCTGTTCTGCATTTCGGTTGAAAAGGTATGGAGATAGGATGCATCCCTGGCATACAACCTTCCCAATTTTGAACCATGCAGTGTTACCTTGCTCTGTTTTGACGACTGCCTCCTGGTCCAAGTATAGGTTTTGCATTAGCACGATCAAGTGTTTTGGGATTCCCATTCTTCTCAGAATCAGCCACAGTTTGTTATGATCCACACAGACAAATGCCTTTGTATAGTCAATGAAACACAGATATACATTCCTCTGGTATTCTCTGCTTTCAGCTAAGATCCATCTAACATCAGCTACAATATCCCTAGTACCACGACCCCTTCTAAACCCAGCCTGGACTTCTGGTAGTTCTCTGCTGATGTGCTGTTCCAGTCGTTTTTGGATAATCTTCAGTAAAATCTTGCTTGCATGTGAAATCAATGAGATTGTTCTATAGTTTCCACACTCTGTTGAGTCACCTTTCTTTGGGATAGGAACAAATATAGATATCTTCCAGTTAGTTGGCCAAATGGTTGTTCTCCAGATTTCTTGGCACAACTTGGTGAGCACGTCCAGTAATGTACACATTACTTGGTAAGAAAAATGCAGAGTAATTATTGTTTATCACACCACGGAAAATGTATGAAGTAAAATGTCAAGTGCCTAGTTTTAAATCAAAGTATAGTATTTGTTGTTGCTGTGTACCATCAAATTAAAACTGAGATAACTGACCCTCTGGAAGATTTTAAGAAGCAGTTAATCACACAGGAGGAGATTCTTCCATGGAGTAGCTGATGGATTCAAACTACATGCCTCCAGGATTGCAGTGCAGCTTCTTGTCACCAGGACACCAAAGCTCCCTGAGTACGATACTTGTTGTTAGTATTGTTATGGTCAATCAAGTCACTTGTAACTCATAATGACCTGTCCTGAACCACAGCCTTAAACCCTGCTCTATCCTGTGCCAATCTTATTTGTCTCTGACACACCTACCCTCATTACACCAGTCACTGAATCAATCTATCTCATCAAGAGTCTTCCATTCTTGTGCTGTACCTCCACCCTTCCTAGCATGATATCCCTCTCCAAGGACTAGTTTCTTCTGGTAACATGCCCAAAGTATGTCAGACAAAGCCTCAGAATTCTTGCCTCTAAGGAGCAGCCTGGTTTCATCCTCTCTAGGGTGAACCTATTTGTTTTCCTAGCAGCCCATGGTATGTATATTCAATAATATTCTCCAGCACCACAGCTCATCGGCATCAATTCTCTTTCTATTATCCTTAGTAATTGTCCAGCTTTATTTGCAAAGACTATGGCCTGGATCAGGAGCACCATGTTCTACAGACTGACATTGTGGCTCTTCAGTACTCTGGAGAGGTCTTTGACAGCAGATTTTCCCAGTGCAATTAGTTTCTTGGTTTCCAGACTGCTGGTACCAACACAATATTTTTGGTAGTATGATCCTGTCACTCTCAAATGGCCTAGGCATAAAACCATGGCCTAGGAAAAGAACTTCTGCCACAACCTTTGTGATATGTGTTATCTACAATTCCACTTTCCAGATGACAAAAGGATCCTCTTTCTCAGTATAATATTCTTTCAAGGATTTATTCATTGATGCACCAATGTCACCTTCAGTAAGACAATGCTAAGTGACAGAGATGCAAAAATGAGTAACATAGTCTCTGCCCTTAAGAATTTGGTTCAAAAAGCATTCATTGAGTGCTTACTATATATTAATAACTGCAAAGTGCTAGTATATTGACATACATATGGATTTCAGGGAAAGCTTTCAAGAGATGAGGCTAGAGTTCAGTCTTAAGGAACTGGCAGGAATTTGCCTGAGGAAAAGGAGGGGAAGAAAATATCTAGGGAATAGAAATGGGCTGGAGCATGTCAGAAATGTTGTGGATGACACAGGATAGGATAGGATAGGATAGGATAGGATAGGATAGGTTTCAATCTGTTGTTCATAGGGTCATTATGAGTTGTACTCAACTTGAAGGTACCTAACAACCTCAACAATAATGGTCAGAGTATGTTGGGAAAGTGGGAGCCAGATCGTAGCATTATTTGTAGACCAAGCTAAGTAGTCTATTATGGAGAGAACAGAGAACCATTAGAGGTTTTTCAAACAAGAGTGACATGATCAGATATTTTTTTGTTGTTAGGTTCACCCAGCAGTAGATTAACCACCAGACTAGAGGGAAGCTGGGACCAAAGATAGAGAATTGGGAGGTTGTTGTCATAATTGTGGTGAGAAATGCATAGAACATAAATATCAGTAATAGAGATAATGCAAAGCAGAGCTTCTACTCAAGAAATAGAACAAACAGAAATGATATAACGTTGGACCTGAAGTGTGAAAGCCAGAGTCCAGCATAACCTCCCAGCTTCCTCCCCTGGGTTAGGCAGTCTTTGGATAGTGAAATGGATATTGATCAACGTAGGACACACAGCAGAAGCAGGATACTGATTTCCCTTCCCCCCTTCTTAAAGACTAGTGAAGATGATTTGTTAAGTTTTAAATGCTGAGTATAGACCTGAAGGGAATCCAAGAAGAGGTGCATGAGACAGTTGGCTAACTTACCTTCTACCTTTTAGCTTAAAAAAAATCTGGAATAGACCTCACTATTTCACAAAGTTGTCTTTCTAGTACCTTCACTGCAAAAGAAACACGGCATGCCGATTTCATGAAATGACATTTTCCTATACCAAAAAAAGTCAACATTGCAAAAGTAGTAGTTGACAGTTAATATAACATTTTCTACCAAGTGCCAAATTGACATTGCAGATGAATGTAATTTTTTAGTAAGTTACATGCAAGGTGTCCTTCTACATTTGAAGACAGCAGTGTACCTGATCTAGGAATTCCTTTGAGAAGGTGTGATGGGCGATGGCTGAGAAATGCGCCCTCCAGTGGCTGAGAAATTAAAGGGGGGGGGGGTCTAGCACCCTTTTTTACAACCAAACAAAGCCCTGTGAAGATAATGATGAAGATCAGAAAAAGGCCACAATGCTCACACCGCTCAACATCAAAATCAAGCAAACATTCCCAGGGACCTGGATCCCTTACCTGTCACGTCAGCCGAAGAAAAAATTTCACTTTCGGCTACAAAACAAACAACAACCAAACCTACCCTAGATTCGACAGCTTGCAGTATATCCTGCTCGGTGACAATTATAAACCTTGCAAGCCAAAACACGACTATCTGGATCCCCTCCTACCCGCTGGGCCGGGCTTCGACCACGTGGGTGGTTGGGTTTAGCAGGAGCTGCCCCAAGAAAGGAGGGAGAGGAGGTGTGTCCCTGTGTGGGAGGCGGGGCTAAATCACTGGGCGGGGCTTGGGCGGACCCTTTCGGCGCACCTCCTCTTGGTTGCTCTTCTTTGCCTTCGCCCTTCGAGCCGCCACGTAATGCCACGTCCTCGCGCATGCGTATCGTGGCTGGTAGTCGCGGCTGTTTCCGGGCTAGGGGGTTGGAGCGGCCGCCGCGTAGGACGCGGTGGTGGCCGCGGCCGGGGTGATCCGAGTGCAGTTTTGGGGGGCTAGTTCTTGCAGAGGGCGGGGTAATTTGTCTTTTCTTTTCCGAACGGGCCGGTAGAGCCGTTGGCTGAGGGGCAAGATGAATTTCCTCCGCGGAGTAATGGGAGGTCAGAGTGCCGGACCCCAGCACACTGAAGCCGAGACGGTGAGAGGAACGGGGGTCCGGGACTTGGGAAGGTCCGGGTAGGGACTGGGGTGGAGAATTCGGGGATCTAAGGGCTCTTCCTTTTTTTGGGTTGAGGTCCACTCGTCGTCTCCCTCCCCCTTTGCCTCCTTTCCTTTCCTGAAAGCGCGGAGTTTCCCAGGAAGACCCCCAGTATAGTCCCCACCACGGCGGCTCGGCCGCGTTGACAGCAGCCGCGCCTCGGAGCCCTGCAGGCCCAATGAGGAGGGTGTCCACGGAGGAGACCGCCCGGGAAGGGACGGGTCCTGGACTGAGGTTTCCTGACCTCTCTCTCACACACACCGGGCTCCTCCCCCTTTCCTTTGGTTCGCGTCTGCACCGGCCATGGGGGGACTCGAAACCCAGCTCCCTTCTTCGAGTCTGGAATCGAGGAGCTGGGGACGACTGCAAGGTTTAAAGCCCAGCTTTTGACAGGAGCATGTGCCCAAGATGAAAACGCTAGTTTGGAGTACAAAGCCGTTTACATCTCTCCATTCAACTGGAAAGAAGGTTCCTTCAGGTGATACAAACCCAAATCTCGCTTTCGGAGTTCACCTAAAGAGATGCTACTTGGTAAAGATCTCGTATGGATGTTGTAGAGAATCTTTCGCGCTCAAACTGCCTTGGGAACACATCTCTTTTCCTTTCCACTTGAGCCAGTCCGAAGACACTCGTGGATAGCATGATTTGCAGCGTCATTTTTAAGAAATAAGTCACAGAAAACAGTATTTGATAGTTGCTTGTATATTTGAACCAAACGTTTAATTTTGAGTAATTGTCGGTTTGCAGAAAAGTGGCATATTGGATACTTAACTTGAGGTTGCATTCATAAACATAACTTTATTACAGGCATCCTGCATTATGTCTGAACCCACTGCAGTTATGTGGCTCCTGCTAATGGTGATCTTCCATGGGTTTCTGAGGCTGTAAAAACTGGAGGGAAGGAGACTGCACGTCTTTCTCTTGGTGAATTTGAACGCCCAGACTTTGGAATAGCAGCACAACTCTACACCAGCAGTGGTTCTTGGGGGGTTAATAGTAGCCTTCATTTGTCAGGTTCTTACCTTGAACTAAGTAGATAAAATGAACTCTGCCAGCAAGACAGGTGAAGACATCCTCATTTTACAAATAAATGAAGCTTAGAGAGGTTAGTCACTCTGCTAGTGATAGAGCGAGCTAGGATTCAGCAGTGTTTGCTTTATTTTAATGTGATGCCCATATTTTAATACTTAGATGGAAAATTTGGGAATTTCTGTATAGCTGAAACTTAATGACACAAGTCTGAGCTAGAACTGTTTAAAGCAGAATCTGTAAATCAAATCTCACACACACAGAGCCATAGTTGTGGCCTACTTTTTCAACTCCCTCCCCCCCAAATTTATTTTATCTGTCTGGCATGTGTGTTTCAGAACACATGCTCCCCTAAGTTTTAGAGTGTGACTTGTTTTGGAGTTAGACCTTCATTTGAATCCTGGCCTCGCACTCTCTGATTGTACTGTACAGGCAAGAGATAGCTAATAGCCTATAGGAAACATGCCTCCAAGTTATTAAGAGAATTAAGTGAAATAACTAGAGGCTGGCACCTTGTAGGTGCTCACCAGAAAGTCATTTTTATTACATCTACACCTACGTTAAGGGAAGAGTGACGGAACTTTGGTGGCGTAGTCTGTACATGTTGCTACTACCAAAAGGGCCTGCTTTGTTAGGTAGTTTGAATGCACTAGCCAGTCCAAGGGAGAAACGTGGGTAGTTTTACTCCTGTTGAGTTTTACAGCCTTGGAAATTTGACAGAGGGTTTAAACAGGCAGAATTGATTGGAGTGAGTGAGGGTAAGATCACCTTGGTTTTTGCTTTCACTGTTGATAGTCATCCTTGTCATTGACCTATGTGGAAAAGATGCAGAATCCACAGCGCGTACAATTTTTGAAGCTGAAAGGGCCCTTACAGATAATTTCATTTCACATCTTTATTTTACAGGTTAGGAAACTCAGTCAATCCTCAAGAAGTTTGCACAGTAAATGAGAATTAGGACTAGAACACTTTGTTCTTACCATAGTGAATGTGACAGCATAGTTTTTAATATGGTTTCAAAATGAAGCAAATGTATTACTTGTATATATAAACTAAAAGGAAAGTCAGGGTGCCTTATCTTACCTAACTCTTAAGCATGTAGACTCAAAATTAGGAAACTGATCTTGAAGTATGAATAAAATTAACTTTACTACCTCATTCCTTAAAGAAGTATAGTAGGCATAGGGTTCGTAAGTTACTGATTTAGAAGTATTTCTAGAATATCAAAGACACCCTGGTGGAGCAGTAGGTTAAGCACTGGGCTGCTGAGTAAAAATTTAGTGGTTCTGGTCCTTCTATGGGAGATGAGGCAGTTTGCGCCTGCAAAGATTCATAGCTCAGAAGAAGCTCTCCAAGGCTCTTCTACTTTGTCCTGATTGGTCACTATGAGTCACAATCCACTTAATGGCATTAACTGTAGAGTAGCAGTAGAATATGTACCACATTTGACTTTTTTTTTTAACTTTTGAGTTTTAGTTTTAAAATCAGAAATTAAACACAAACACAGTTCTAAAATAAATTGATGTATACTGAAAAAAAAAACCCTCACATTGATGCTAAGCATTGATAATTAATGCTTAATTAAGGGTTTTATTGCACAGCACACATTACACAGGGAGCTCTGGGGGCTTCTTGTTGTTCGGTGCCATAAAGTTGAATATGACACATAGTGACCCTGTGAACATATTTGACTTTCGATGATTTGATCTAGCCTGAGTATTTGAGTTATCAGCTTGGAACCTCTAACTTCAATGTTATAATTTAGTATTTTTCCCCCTAATTTTATAAAATTATGTTGTTTTCATTTTGGCTTTCTATCTTTCTCTTACGTTTGTTTGTATGAATTCAAATCTTATCACAACTACCTTTCCTAATTTGAGGCATCTTTCTCCTACCAGAGAGCTCTGTGGCCTAGTGGGTAAAGAATTGGCCTTGCCAGCTCAAAGCAGGCTATCCTAATATATCAACTGCTTCTTAGTTGAAAGATGAGCAGTCTCCTTCTGTGTGATTTTCAGCTTCTGAAAATCTGAGGATCAGTTAAGGATCAGTTCTGACTCAACGACAGTGAGTTAAACCCTACTAGACTACAGCTAATTTTTTTTTCTCTAAGATTTTTTTGCTTTTTTTTACTGAGTTAGGCGTTCTGCCAATTCCTACCATTTATGTGGTATTAGAGAAGAATGTTGAATATCCGGTGGACTACCAAAAGAACAAATAGATATGTCTTGGAAAAGTGCAGCCACAATGCTACTTGAAGACAAAGATGGGGAAACTTCATATCACACTTTGGGCCTATTGCTAGGAGAAACCATTCCTTGCAAGGGGATGTCATGGTTGTAATGGTGGAGGGTCAGAGAATAAGAAGACCCTTAATGGGATGGATAGACATCGTGACCGCAGCAGTGGGCTCAAGTGTGTCAGCTGATGAGGATGGCACAAGATAGGACAGGGATCAAGTCTGTTGTTTGTAGGGTCGTTATGTGTTGTACTTTATGACACCTAACAATAGCAGCAACATTCTTTATGTTAAGAGATGAAAGACTAAACATCTCTAGGTCAGAGTTAATTCAGATTTTAGTTTTTGTTATGCCATTGTAATAGATGCAAAGTACTTGGTAAATAAATCCCCATAGCAGCTTACAAATTGCTTGCTATAAAAATATTTCTTAAAAATAGAGGTCATAGTTTATAATGAGTGCAATTCATCATGTCAGAATTTTTACTATGTCTGCTTTGATTACTTTCATACTTTTTTCTTAAATGTCCTCTAAATGTGTGAGAGATTTATTACTTAGTAGTATAACTCTCCAGTAACTAGCTTTTCCTACCTTTGTTGTTGTTGTTTTTAGGTGTCATTGAGTTGAGTCATATCGACCCTGTGCTGTCCTGTGCCATCCTCACACTTCCTGACATACAAGAGCCCATTACAGTAGTCATGGTGCCAGTCCACCTGGTTGAGGGTCTTCTCCTTCACTGACCCTCCATCTTTCCGAGTATCATGTCCCTCTCCAAAGAATAGCCCCTCCTAGCAATATGCTGAAAGTATGTGAGGTGAAGCCTCATCATTCTTGCCTTCAAAGAGCACTCCGACTGCACCCGCTCCAAGACATAGCTGTTTGTTCTTTTAGTCATCCATGGGATTTCAGTGCTCTTCTCCAACACCACAGCTCGAAGGTGTCAATTCTTCTTCTGTCATCCTTATTCATTGTCCAGTTCTCAGATGCATAGCAAGTGATCAGAAAGACTATGGCCTGAATCAGATGCACCATAAGGTCTACCTTAACCAAAGTTAAAAATAACTCTGGACTGCTGTTAATGGTGATGAGCAAGTAAAGTGTTAGTTGCCACTATGGTCAGTAATACTATTAAATAATGGATACTCTTAAGTCTAGAATTTTCATCCATATTAAACTTTCATATTTTAGAGACAAGTACTTTTTAATGTGATTTCTCTTATTAAGGTAAAGATAATGATGTCCAATGATTGAAGCCCCCCTTTACCTTTTGCTGGGTGAAAATAAATACTATTATAGTAAAAAAAATCACTATGTTCACATGGTTAAATTTTTATCTACTTCCATTTAGTACCTTTTTAAAAAACTATTGTTTCTTTAAATAAACCCCAAAGTGTTAACTAGTATGGAAGTGTATTCTGTTATCAGATTGGTCCCGAGGACATAAAAGTTGTTAAAAGTCCAGAAAAAGAATGCAAGATTATTATGCTCCTTTTAGATGCAACTTTAATCAGCTGACTCTGACAGCAAAAGGGCTGGTAATATGGACAACAGCTGTACTTTCTTTTAATAAAAATTGTTATTAAGGAATATGGGCTTAATTTAGCCATAGCTTCAGTTTGGTCAAACACATCTTACACTAGGATAGTATAAATATAGTCTGAAATTCCTTTTTGGGTTAACGTTTCATATTCTACATAAATAACTAGGTCAATGTCATGACTGGTAGATGTTTTTGCTCTCAGTTTGCCTTGCAATATTTCTCAGAGACAGTCATCATGATTTGTTTTGACTTTCATATTCTTTTAAGAAATGTCTATTACTACTACACAGTTTATTGTACAGATTATTTAGTATAGTTTTAAAAACAAATTTTATATACCCTAGCATTATTAGTATATAGGTTTTTTGGTATTCTTTTTAATCCATTGGTATATGTGAGTAGTGGTTGTTAGGTGCTATTGAGTTAACTATGACTCAGTAGTCTTATGAACAACAGATGGCAAACCCTATCATGAGCCAGTCTCACCATCTCTGAAATACTTAAACCCCTTGTTACAGCACTGTGTCAGTCCAGTCCATATCTGACTCTATACCTTTTCCAGCATGCCTTTTTTCCAAGAACTAGCCCCACTTGACGATACAAAGTATGTCAGACCAAATTTCACCAGCCTTGCCTCCATGAAGCTTCATTTGGCAGTTCAGGGGATATTCTGTGCCCTTCTCCAAAACCACAATTCAAAGTCATCAATTCTTTGTTTGCCATCCTTTTTCATTGTCCAACTTTCTGATGTATAGGAAATAATTGAAAAACCATGGCTTGCATGGGGCACACCTGACTCTTTAACATCGTTGTTCTTCAGCATTTTGGAGAGGTCCTTGATAACAGATTTTCCCATTGCAACATATCTTTTGATTTCTTAACTGCCATTACCATGAGAGGAAAGTGAGTAGATATCCTTCAGGAAAGAATATTGTCACCAAAAAGGTGTTACTGTGTGATGCTTTAAAATCCACATTTATATAAAACTTATGGTCATATACTCTAACATTATTTAAAATTTTTTTTTCTACTAGTTTATTTACAAAATTCTAATATATTGATTTCAAGAACAGATTTTTTTCAGTTTCCCTCACCCACCCATCAAATTGTACAGCCCTGTGATTAATCCCCCCCCCCCCCATGCCTTTGCTTTCAACCTCTTCCTCCTCTCTTGGATCCTTATACTCATTCTACAATAATGGTTTTATACAATATTTATCCTTGTGGGATTGAGTTAATAGGGAACATTTTCAAGGTAAGACTTACAAAGTAACAGTTTCTTCAGTGAAGTTTCTCTATTATCATAGTTTTATGCAGTTCATGAAGTTTTATGTATTTAAGTTCCTACCAGACATAGTAAGTACTGTTGTCTTGTGGTTTGACAAGTAATTCTAATCAATTTTGGACCTGATTATCTGTTTCTCTCTCTCTCTCTCTCACACACACACAAAATCAATCCCTTTGTCTGTCTATCTATCTGTCTTTGTCACTTAAAACTCAGCAACCCTCCACTGGGTTTTCAAGGTTGCAAATCTTAAGAGGAGGAGATTGCCCATCATTTTCCCTTGGAGCTGCTAGTTATTTTGAACCACCACTGGAGATGCAAATAATTTTGGTCAGCCATGTAACATTTATGGACCAGCGCTCCTCCTGATTATCTACTAGGAGAGAGTATCAGAATTTTTAATGTAAGTTGTTGACAGCAAATACTATTTCTCTTTTTATGTATTTACTATACTGGCTCTGTATTCTGTGCTATATCTGTTGTAGAAATTATGTAGGAAAGGCTTTTTTAGGTTTTAATGCCTTAGGCAGAAATACCACATACATTTCTTTATATAAACAATCATTGGCCTTTAATTTGAAAGCTTACCTGGTTTTAAAGACAATGTGGTGGCATGGGGTCACCATTGTTTGGCCACTGCAGAGTCTACTAAGAGGAAGAGTTGTCCTCAACAACACCAACATCACAAAACTAATTCCAGTGAGGTTAAACTTGTCCTCAGAATCCTGCACCTCTTATCAATGCTATCACCACCTATCCCTCCAAGGGCTCTTGCTGCTGGGTTCACTAATCCATCAACACAGGACAGTCCTCACCATTAGGGGGTTTATTCTGGGTGTAACAAGTTTCAGTTCAGGTTGAAGACAGGATATAATTCTTCAGTCATGACTGCTCCTCAGACATGCTCCTAGATCCTCTGACTTTTAACTTCACTTGACCGTGCCTTGATTCTGGGCTAGTGTTGCAAAGCTCTTTTGTTGTGTGTCACTGAGTTAGAACCAGCTCATAGCTGACTTTCTAGTGGGTTTTCATATGCTATAAATCACATGAGAGGATATTGCCCATATTTCTCCTGCAGAGCAGATAGTGGATTTAAACCATGTGTTTTGGATTAGCAACACAACTCAGTTACTACTAGGCCACCAGAATTCTCTTATCTCTACAAAGACCATTTACGTGTAGACCCTCCTCTCTGGCTCTGTGGAACAGCGGTTCTAGTTCCACCCTGTCTCATGTTGCTCTCTGCTGCTGCTGCTAGTGATCTCTGCTACCTTCTGGCCCAAATGGATGCACTGTACCCTCTGCTGATGCTTTCATGATAATAAGATTCTTGTTTCTTGCTTTTAAACCTGCTTAGTTTTAAGTGTAGCAGGATGGCACAACTGACCAATCCCCTCATTAGTAATCTACATGCATGATTTGCATGTTCCCACCTCAGAAGTGCTGTTTAACTTGTTTATATTATTAATAAGCTATCTAGTGCTTTGGGTTGGGCCACAGATACCCTACATTACTATAGTCCTATCTAGCCATGTGGTAAAAGTGCAAGTCATTGGCTTTATAAAGCAAAAGTCATTGTGGTTATTCCAAAGCCTTAGTGCACAGTATTGTTAAGACTTTAAGATGTTAGCATCTGTGATAGGTTATTTAGTACACACATCTTAACAAGCCCTTGGTTAGAAAATTGTCTTTAGAAAAGCATAATTCACTTTTTAGAGAAAGCATGGAGGATAAAGGAGAATATTACCTTGACTACTTATTATTTTAATGATAATGGATTTCACTGGACTCACCAACATGCACAATAATGTTTGATCTTATGGGTTTTCAGACTTTCCCCCCCCCCCTTTTTCCTAGATTGTAATATCTTCATCTGAAGATAAGAATTTTCATAGGGCTTGTTTTAAAAGAAATGAAATCTCAGATTCTTCTTGAGTTTATAAGATAGTAATTTTGAAATTCACTTAAACTATGTCATTTAATTCACTTGTCTGTTAGGAGCTCTGGTAACATAGTCTGTTTGGAGTTGCCCTGCTAACCCAAGGATTAGTTAGAATATACCATCGAACTGTCAGAAGCTTCATGCAATTTATGTAATCAAATAAGTTCATGTTGTTGTTATTGTTGTTTACTGTAGTGTTGGAACCGACCCATAGCTGACCCTCTGGTTGCTTTTCAGAGGCAGTTAATGGCACAGGAGGAGACTGCTCATCTGTCTCCCGCAGAGGAGCTGGTAGCCTTGAACCACGTGCTTTCAGGATTGCAACTCAGCTTCTTGCCACAAGGCTACCAGAGTTCATATTTAGGTCATATTTAGTTCATATTAGATACTTGATAAATATTTGTGGCACACATTATTGAATAATTAGAAGTCTTTTTTTCTCTCTATTTAATTGCTATTCCTGCCCTTCATCTTTATGTCTATTAAACAGTTACTGAATATGAAAAGAAATAATAGGTTTTTTACTAGTAAAGTATTGTAAACTGTATCTTGAGAGTGATCCTTAAATCTAAGTGTACCTTTACTTTCCTAGTTCTATGCTACCTGATTTACTTCTTTACATGCTTTATCTCCATCTTAGTCCCTCCCCTACTTATTGCTGCTTTTTTAGTAGCCTTTGATTCTGTGCTTAAGCATTAGATTGCTAACCAACAAGTTAGAAGTTTGAGCAAACTAGTCACTCCAAGGGAGGGAGAAGAGACACTCTGCTTCCATAGAAGATGTGGAAACCGTGTGGAGCAGTTCTGCTGTGTCCTGCAAGTTCCTCTGAGCTAGAAACAAGTCGGTGGCAGTGAATTAGGTTTACTTCAGGTTTGTCTGCCATGCTGAGTTGTTTGGGTTTGTCTATCATTTAATATTTTTGGTTAGCAAAACAAATAAATCATTAAGTTGATAGTAAGTTAGATTTCATTCTAATGCCCAGTTCTTGGTGGGATTATTTATCCTTTTTTATAGTTTGTTTGATAGGTGGAGTTTGACCCTCGCATGGTGATAATCACTGCAGAGCTGCACAATCTTATATGTACTGTTCATAAATTAGAATTTTTATTATACAAATAATAATTGATAGATATATTTATGGAACAGACTGACAATCAATACTGTATTAATAAATCTCTCCAGTCTCAATTCCTTTTTCCAAAGATAAACACTACTATTAATATGGTACAATAGATGGAAAAGAGATTGAGGCTGTTCACAATTTCATCTTGCTCATCTCCGCAATCAACACTCTTGATACAAGCCATTAGGAAATAAAAACAAAACAAAACAAAAAACCACCAATTTCTTTGGGAAGTCTGCTGTGAGTGACCTCTCCAAAGTACTAAAAAGCAGTGAACTCCATCTAGAGACTAAGGTGCATCTGTTCCAGGCCATGGTCTTTACAACAATTACTTGCCATGTATCAGAGAGCTAGACAGTGACTAAGGATGATAGAAGAAGAATCAATGCCTTTGAGTTGTGGTTTTGGAAGAGAGTATTGAACATAGTATGGACTGCCAAGAGAACTAAAAGTTCTGTCCTGGAGAAAGGGTGAAACCAAGTTCCGTCTTTGAGGCAAGGATTTTGAAGCCTTTCTCACCTACTCTGGACATGTTGCCAGGAGGGACCAATCTTTGGAGAATGACATTATGCTTGAAAGGGTAGAGGGACAGTGCAAGAGAGGAAGACCCCTAATGAGATGGATTGACACAGTAACTAGAGTAATGGGACTAGGTGTGCCATAGTCAATGATACTGGCTCAGGTTAGGGCAGTGTTCAGAGCTATTGTACATAGGATTGCTATGAATCACATTTAACTTGATGGTACATAACAACAACATTAGTTTCATATAAATCCTTCTAGACTTCTATGCATTATCATTCATCTAGATAATATAGAATTGTTTAATTATATGGACATTTACTTTTTACATAAATTATATATTAGTAATGTTCTGAAGTCTTGCCCATTTTTTCAGTTAAAACAAAGGTGGTTTTTTTGTGCTGTAGAGTCAGAACCAGCTCTATCAGGTTTTCAGAGGCTTTAAATGACATACAAAGAGAACAGTAGGAAGAAGTTGTATTGCCCACCCGAAGACAGGCTG
This sequence comes from Elephantulus edwardii, assembly GCF_000299155.1. Classification (NCBI taxonomy): domain Eukaryota; kingdom Metazoa; phylum Chordata; class Mammalia; order Macroscelidea; family Macroscelididae; genus Elephantulus; species Elephantulus edwardii. The sequence goes on from NW_006399980.1 coordinate 4,144,033, forward strand.
TTTGAATCCAGCAGCTGCTCTGCAGGAAAAGATGGGTAACGTCTTCCTGTGCAATTTGCTGCCTCCAAAAATCCCCTGGAAGATCAGCTATGGGTTGGTCTCAACTTGACAGTACGCAGCAATAACAACAGAATAGAGCAAGCACATGTGTAGTAAGTGCTATTTATATTCTTTTTTACCAGCTCTGAGAGATGCATTAGTGTTTAAGCCTCTTTGAAGTCAGGAAGCATCCTGTAATTATACTTGGCAATATTTTTTCTTGTTATTAGGTGCTGTCCAGTTGACTGCAACACCTAGTAACATATGGACAACAGATGTGAACCTGGCCTTACCCTATCCTATCTTTACCATCTCTGATACACTTGAGCTCATTGTTACAGTTACTGTGTCAGTCTGTCTTGCTGAGTGTATTCCTCTCCTGCACTGAATCTCCACCCTCCAAGCATGATGTTCTTCTCCAAGGACTGGCCCCTCTTAACAACATGCCCAGACTGTATGAGATGAGCATTTGTTATCCTTGCTTCCAGGGAGCACCCTGGTCAGACTTTGTCCAAGAAGTGCTTAATTGTTCCAAGGAGCAACTAGTCACACTGTCTCCAAGACATACTTGTTTGTTCTTTTGACAGTCCATGGGGTATTCAGTATTCTTCTCCAAACTATAACTCAGATGTATCGATACTTTTTAGTCATTGCCCCTGTCCTTTTTTGTCATTGTTCTTAGTCATTGTCCAGCTTTCATTTGCATAGCAAGTAATAGGAAAGACCGTGCCTTGGATCAAGTGTGCCTTAATCTTTAAACTGACAGCTTGCTTGTCAGCACTTTGGAGAGATCCCCAACAGCAGAGTTTTCCAATGTGATATTTTGTCTGATTTCTTGACTGCTGGTACCGAGGGTGTTGATTGCTGATTTCTGTAAGATGAAAGCATTGATAACTTTAATCTCTACTCCATCTATCTGGATATTGCCTGTTGGCTCAGGGCTAAGGATTTTAATTTTCTTGAGGGTGAGCTATAATCCGTATTGAAGGCTGTAATCGTTGATCTTCAGTAAGTGCTTCAAGTCCTCCCACATAACAACAACATCATACGTATATTCATTCTATATAATTTTATACATTGTCTTTTTAAATTAAGAAACGTGAATTTGTAGTCTTATGTTGTTGTTGTTGTTATGTGCTGTTGAGTTGCCTGCGACTCATAGCGACCCTATGCACAACAGCCCTAAACCGTGCTCTAGCCTATGCCAGTCTCACTGTCTCTGACACACCTACCCCGATTACTCCAGTCACTAAATCAATCCACCCCATAGAGGATCTTCCTTTCCTGCGCTGTCCCTCTACCCTTCCCATCATGATGTCCTTCTCCAAGTACTGCTCCCTCCTTACAACATGTCCAAAGTATGTCAGAATAAGCTTCAGAATCCTTGACTCCAAGGAGAAGCCTGATTTAATCCTCCCTAGGATGAACCTGTTCATTTTATTAGCAGTCCATGGTATATTCAATACCCTTCTCCAATAGCACAGCTCAAAGGCATCAATTCTCCTTCTATCCTCCCTAGTCGTTTTCCAACTCTCTGGTGCATAACAAGTGTTGCAAAGACCGTGGCCTGTATTGGGCACACCTTAGTCTCCAGAGTGACACCATTGTTCTTCAGTACCCTGGAGAGGTCCCTAACAGTAGACTTTCCCATCGCAATACATCTTTTCATTTTCTGGCTACTGGTGTCAAGAGTGTTGCTTATGGAGCCAAGCAAACTAAAGCTGTTAACAATCTTAGTTTCTTTACCATCCATTCTGATGCTACCAGTTGGCCCAGTGGTGAGAATCTTTGTTTTCTTGATATTGAACCTCAATCCATACTGAAGGCTGCAGTCCTTGACCTTCTGCAGCAAGCACTTCAGCTCCTCCTCAGTTCCAGCAAGCAGGGCTGTGTCATCTTCATAACTCAGATTGTTGATGAATATTCTACCAGACTTTTAAAAATTTTTTTTATTGGGAAAAACATATTGGGGGTACAAGGAGGTGAGGGTTGGGGGCAGAAGGGTGAGGATGGGCCAGGATGCAGTT
>NW_006399980.1:4147733-4148748 GCF_000299155.1 Elephantulus edwardii
GTGGAAGGCCATAATGGCCCTGCTTTAAGTGGTTCGCTACTACCACAGCTCACCGCACTGTCTCTGCCTCCAGCGCCATCTTGGATCTCCCTCATATTCTACCAGTCTTGATGCCACACTTCTCCTCATAGAGCCCAGCCTCCCAGATAATCTGTTCTTCTTAACACTTTGCCACAAATGAAGGGGGAAAAAAAGTGTTTCTAAGCACGGTCTCAATTTAAGTGTGCGGCAACGTGATATAGGTTGAAAAGGTATGGAGATAGGACACATCCCTTGCATACACCCTTCCCAGTTTTGAACCATGCAGTGTTTCCTTTCTCTGTGCTGACAGCTACCTTCTGGTCTAAGTATAGCACGCATTAGCATGATCAAGTGTTCTGGGATTCCCATTCTTCTCAGGGTCAACCACAGTTTGTTGTGATCCACACAGTCAAATGCCTTTTTGTAATCAGTGAAACACAGACATTTCTCTGGTATTCCCTGCTTTCAGCCAAGATCCTTCTAACCTTAACTACAATATCCTTAGTTCCACGACCTCCTCTAAACCCAGCTTGTATTTCTGGTAGTTCTCTGTTGATGTGCTGTTCCACTCGTTTTTGGATAATCTTCAGAATCTTGCTTGCATGTGACATTAGTGATACTATTCGATAATTTCCACACTCAGTTGGATCACTCTTCTTTGGGATGGGAACAGATATAGCTCTCTTCCAGTCAGTTGGCCAAGTAGTTGTCCTCCAGATTTCTTGACACAACTTGGTGAGGACATTTAGGGCAGCATTGGTTAGTTGAGATACATCAATTGGTGTACCATCTATTCCTGGGGCCTTATTTTTCGCCAGTTCCTTCAAAGCAGTTCGAACTTCTTCCTTCATCATACGCTCTTGCTTGTATGTTTTTTTCATGAAATTCTTCTGTGTCTGCCAATTCCTTTCAGTACAATGACTCTGTATACTCTTTCCATCTTCTTTTAATACTACCTGGATCATTCAGTATTCTGCCCAGAGCATCCTTAAGT
>NW_006399980.1:4148899-4161625 GCF_000299155.1 Elephantulus edwardii
ATATTTTACTTTGTCTTCTTGTGCTGCCTTTTGAAATCTTCTGTTCAGCTCTTTAATATCTTGAATTCTTCCCTCTGATTTGGCTTCTCAGCGCTCTGGTGCAGTATTCAGAGTCTCACTTGACATCCCTTTTGGTCTTTTCTTCCTCCTCTGTCTTTGTAATGACCTTTTGCACTCTTCCTGGATGATACTCTTGATATCTTCTCGCAACTCATCTGGTCTTTGTTCAGATAGTTTTGAAATTCAGGTGGGATATAGACTCAAGGTCATATTTTGGTTCCCGTGGATTTGATTTAATTTTCCTTAGCTTCAGCTTGAACTTGTATATGAGTAGTTGGTGGTCTGTTCCACAGTCAGCACCTGGCCTGGTTTTCACATCTGATAGTGAGTTTCTTTAGCGGTTCTTTCCACAGATGGGATCAGTCTGATTCCTATGCATACTGTCAGGTGAAATCCATGTGTATAACCTGTGTTTATATTTCTTATAAAACGTATTTGCAATGAATAAGTCGTTGATTGTGCAAAATTCAATCATTCTGTTACCAGTTTCATTTCTGTCACCGAGTCCATGTTTTCCGTCTACTGATCCTTCTTCTCTGTTCCCAACTTTTGCATTCCAGTCACCCATTATTATCAGTGCATCTTGATTGCATGTTTGACTGATCTCTGACTGTAAAAGTTGATAGAACTCTTCTAGTTCCTCTTCTTTGACTCTGGTTGTTGGTGTATATATCTAAATGATAGTGGTACTCATTGGACTTCCTTGTATGCCTGTAGATATTATCCTGTCACTCACAATATTGTATTTCAAGACATATCTAGAAAGAACTTTTTTAACTATGAAAGCAACCCCATTTTTCTTCACCTTTTCATTTCTGGAGTAATAGATCATACCATCGTCTGACTCAAAATGCCCCATGCCAGTCCATCTCATCTCTCCAATACCTAGTATGTCAATATTTATGCATTCCATTTCTTCCTGAACAATATCTAATTTTCCTACATTCATGGTTCTCACATTCCATGTTCCAATCACTAGTGTCTGCTTATAGCTGTTCCTCTTTCTTTGTATTTCCACACTTGAAAGCTCCACCTCAGTTGCCCTGTTAGTCTACATGTGTTCTGTTGTACATAAGGTTTTCAGAGGCCTGCTATTTCAGAAGTGCATGACCAATCCTTCTTCCTAGTCAGTCTTAATCTGAATGTTGAGATTTAGAGAAGTATCTGACAGGCAAGCATTTTACTGAAACAAGCAGATAAAAGATATTTCCCCACTTGTGGAATTAACCAATAGTTTCAGTGTTGTCCCTGCCCTTTTCACAAGTGTCTTGACCCACCCATTTCCCTGCTTCACCATCCATCAGCATCCCCTTCCACTCCCACCCACTCCCTTCAACACCTATATCCCATTGTTTAACCCTTGATCTGATAGCTTATATTGTAAGCTTTATGGGCTTCTGTGATTCCAAACACTTCAGCTGCTGATAATTTCTTAGGCAGTGGCAAGTGTCTCTTGAATTTAGGGGTAATGTTTCCCAAGAGAGGGTGATGTGTCCTTTAGATCTGGTATATGGATTGTTTTCATGGCCCTCGGGCCCCAACGATTTCCAGCTCCGCCTTGATCTGCCAGGCCTCTGGGTCCTTTACCTGTTGGATGGGGAATGCTGAAGTTCCTGGCAGGCCCCTCTCTTCCCTTCTGAAATTCCTATTTCACTCCAAGCTCTTATAGAAATATATAATTATTGTTGTTGTTTGTGAATGTGTATGTTTGTGTGGTGTGAAGTTGAAATACTGTGTTCACTTGTTTTCAGCCTGGAAAAGCTTTAGTATTTTGTAGATGGCAGTCCTGCTAGCCATTGCTATTTCTTTGAGAATTTTCAAAATTTTGCCTCATTTTTGAAAGGTTTCTTTGTTATATATGTTTCTGATGACAGATTTATTTTTTTATCACTTTGATTATATTATCTCACTGGAGTCTTGTGCTCATTTTATTTTTTTTTTTTATTTTTTTTTTATGTGTGTGTGTGTGTGTGTGTGTGTGTACCATCAAATTAGATCTGACTGATACAGGAGGAGATGGCCCCTCCTTCTCCGGCAGAGCATCTGGTGGATTCGAACCACATATCTCTGGGATTGCAGTGCAGCTTCTTGATGCAAAGACAGCTTACTGAGTTCCTTATCATTTCCATAACCCCCCTCCACTCACACCTTGGTGATTTCTAGATGTTACTGTCTTAGCTTTGAGAATTTTTAATATGATGGGCCAATGCATAGATCTCTTTAATTCTACTGGAAGGTTTGTTGGATTTCCTGAAACTGTAAAGTGATGTTTTTTTCATCAAATTTAAGACTTGTTCAGCCATTATTTTCATTTTCACTCATCTTGTGATACATTTTATTTTGCTTCTTGCTATCTCACATTTCTCTGAGGCTGTCTTCATTTATTTCCTCATCTTTCTTCAGATTTCATAATCTCTTAATTCTTAAATATTACAATGAAATGTGCAAGGATTTGGAATCAGAAAATCAAAAGGGCTGAACTCACTCAGCGTTTCTTAAGCCCAAGGAACTGAAGAACAAATTCAGACCTCGAATTGCTATAATCAAGGATGCTTTGGGCAGAATATTAAATGATCCAGGAAGTATTAAAAGAAGATGGAAGGAATATACTGAGTCACTGTATAGAAAGGAATTGGCAGACACAGAAGAATTTAATGAAACAACATTTGAGCAAGAGCCTATGGTGCTGAAGGAAGAAGTTCAGGCTGCTTTGAAGGAAATAACGAAAAATAAGGCCCCAGGAATAGATGGTATACCAATTGACATATTTCAGCTAACAGATGCTGCCCTGGATGTGCTCACCAAGCTGTGCCAAGAAATCTGGAGAACAGCCACTTGACCAGCTGACTGGAAGAGATCTGTATTTGTTCCCATCCCAAAGAAGGGTGACTCAACATAGTGTGGAAACTATAGAACAGTATCATTGATTTCACATGCAAGCAAGTTGCTGCTGAAGATTATCCAAAAGTGACTGGAACAGCACATCAGCAGAGAACTGCTGGAAGTCTAGGCTGGGTTTAGAAGGGGTTGTGGTACTAGGGATATTGTAGCTGATGTTAGATGGATCTTAGCTGAAAGCAGGGAATACCATAGGAATGTCTATCAGTGTTTCATTGACTATGCAAAGGCGTTTGATTGTGTGGACCATAACAAACTGTGGCTGACTCTGAGAAGAATGGGAATCCCAGAACTCTTGATAATGCTAATGAGAAACTTATACTTGGACCAGGAGGCAGTCGTCAGAACAGAGCAAGGGAACACTGCATGGTTCAAAATTGGGAAGGATGCACTCCAGGGATGTGTTCTGTCTCCATACCTTTTCAACCTGTATCCAGAACAGATTATCCGGGAGGCTGGGCTCTTTGTGGAGAAATGTGGGGTCAGGATGGGTGGAAGATCTGTCAACAGTCTGTGTTATGCAGATGACACAACCCTGCTTGCTGAAACTGAGGAGGACCGGAAGCGTTTACTGCAGAGGGTCAAAGACTATAGCCTTCAGTATGGATTGAGGCTCACTGTCAGGAAGACAAAGATTCTCACCACTGGACCAATTGACAGCATCATGATGGAGGGTGAAGAGATTGAGATTGTTCACAGTTTTACTTTGCTTGGCTTCACAGTCAACACTCTTGGCACCAGTAACCAGGAAATTAAAAAGACCTATTGTGATGGGAAAGTATGCTGTTAGGGAACTTTCCCAAGTTCTGAAGGGAAATGGTGTCTCTCTGGAGACTAAGGTGCTTCTGATACAGGCCATGGTCTTTGCAATCATTTGTTATGCATCAGAGAGTTGGACAGTGACTAGGGAGGATGGGAGAATTGATGCCTTTGAGCTGTGGTGCTGGAGAAGAGTGTTGAGGGTATCATGGACTGCTAGGAAAAAAAAACCAGATTCATCCTGGAGAGGGTTAAACCAGGGTGCTCCTTGGAGGCAAGGATTCTGAAGCTTCATCTAACATACTTTGGACATGTTGTAAGGAGGGACTGGTCCTTGGAGAAGGACATGGTGCTTGGGAGGGTTGGAGGGACAGCACAGGAGGGGAAGGCCCTCTATGAAGTGGATTGATTCAGTAACTGGGGTAATCGGGATGGGTATGTCGGAGACAGTGCGATTGGCACAGGATAGAGCAGGGTTTAGGGCTGTTGTACATAGGGTCGCTATGAGTCGCAAGCGACTCAACAGCACATAACAACAACAACAATAATGGTAAATCTACTGTTTAGCCCTTGTAATGAATATTTCATTTCAGTTATTGGACTTTTTAAACTCCAGATTTTATTTTTTCTTTAATTTCTGTCTGCTGTATTTAATAAGACATTGTTTTCAGACCTTACCTTATTTTTTAAAACAGGATTTCCTTTAGAATTTTTAACTTATTTTTGATGTCTCCTTTGAAGTCATTGTTAAATTTGACATTTGTTCTTTCCAAGTCTGCCTCTGTAGTCTGTACACGTTTTCCTGCATTAATGTCTCAGATTTTATTTTCTTTGCCTGTTTCATACTTTCTGGTTTGACATGTGGACATTTTTGATAATATGTTTTAGGAGATAAGTTTTTGTAGATAAATAAGTTTTGTAGATAAGTTTTTCTGTTAAACCTCTTTTCTCAATAAAGTCTATTCTTGACACCTTGGATGTGTCTCCATAGAGGGTATAGCTTTGGGCATGCTCACAGTCAGCATGGGATGTTTATGCTTTTCACAGGTTTCACTTTGACCATTTCTCTCCTGATCTCACCCAGCTAATTAGCTCTACTATTGCCTGTTGATTTACCTTTTGTTTTAAACATGTCTTGGGAAGTCATTTGCTCTACAGCCCAATTAAATTCCTGCTCTTTTGCAAGGATAGCATTTGAGGTCAGTGTTTGAGAATTGTTCGGACCTCCAAAAGTTTTTTGTTAACAGTCTCTTCTCCTGTTTCAACTGTGCCTATGAAACACCTTGTATCTCTAACAAATCTACCAGTCTTTTCTTAATTGCTTTTCACCACAGCCTCTATTGTTTTAATCAGTAGACTTTGTTTTTTCCTTTATGAATTTACCAATTCTAAATATTTCATCTAAATGGAAAGACAAGATATGGCCTTTTTTGGGGTCTAGTTTCTTTCACTTAGTGTAATGTTTTGGCTATATAGCCACTTTATAGAAATCTATTGCAGTAGTCTGTAGGAATTTGCTGGGCTCAACCAAAGTCCATGACTGACTTGTGGTTTGGATCTAGTAGGAACTCTGAGGGACAAGGTACACAGTTTCCTCCACCTCGGGAAGCCCACGGGGGAGGTAGTGTCAGCTTTATGGTGATTCTGATGTGGCCACAATTGAATGAGTGAATGATCTGCTTGATAGCAAGTGTTGGAGCTTTATTCTTTTTTAAGGCTTGTAGCTTTCTACCATTCCTTAAAATATTAATAGATTTTCTTATGATCTCTGTGTCAGTGAGAAAATGAGTTATAAAAGAAATTAATGTATTTCTGCACTGTAAGATTTCAGTGCTAATTTTTTTTTTTCAGCGCTAATTTTGATTTCTTGGAGAAGAACATTATGCTTGGAAAGGTAGAGGCTCAATGAAAGAAAGGAAGACCTTTAGCCAGATGAGTTGGCAAAGTGGCTGCAGCAATGTTCAGAGATTGTGAAGATGGCATAGGATAGGACAGGGTTCAGGTCTGTTGTTCATAGGGTTGCTATGAGTTGTACTCAACTTGACGGCACCTAAGAACAGCAGCATACTGTAGACAAGATGGGATAACCAGTACCTAGCTTTACTTATTTTATACAGTCTAAATTTCTTACATTTAAAATGATTTCTGCCTTAAATTAAGTTGTTGTTAGGTGCCTTCACATCAGCTACAGCTCTTAACAACCCTAAAAACAACAGATTGAACCTTGCCCCAACCTATGCCATTGTATGATCTCTGTTATGCTCAAGCCCGTTTCTGTTGTCTTTATGTTAATCCATCTTATTGAAAGTCTTCCTCTTCCTGACTCTCTGTCTTTACCAGCTTAATATAATTTTCCAAGTATAAGGTCAACATGCCCAGAATGTGTTAGTCTAAGTTTCTCCATCTTTTCCTCCATATAACACCCTGGTTGCACTTCCTTAAAGGCAGATTTGTGTATTGTTTTAGCAGTCTATGGGATATTCATTATGCTTTGTCAGTACCACAATTCAGAGGCATCAGTTTTTGATCTTCCTTATTTGTTGTCCAACTTTAGGTGTATAGGAAGCAACTGAAAATGCCTTGAGTTGGATTAGGCACACCTTAGTCTTTAAACTGATGTTATTGCTCTTAAGCACTTTGACGAGGTCCTTGACAGAACATTTTCCCAGTGCAACATGTCTTTTTGATTTCTTGACTCCTGGTACTAAGGATATTGACTGTGGATGCAAGTAAGATGAAATGATTGACAATTTTAGTCTTTTATTTCTCCATCTGTCATGATACTGCCTATTGATCCAGTGCTGAGGATTTATGAAAGAACATTTTTGGGACACCTTATCTGCTGATTTATCTTTGGTCAAAATTAGATGATATAATTTGAAAAAATTAAGATTTGTCTTTTATTCTTGACTCAATGCTGTTTCATTTTTCCGTTACAGATTCAAAAACTTTGTGACCGAGTAGCTTCCTCTACTTTATTAGATGATCGAAGAAATGCTGTCCGCGCTCTCAAATCACTATCTAAGGTCTTTAATGATTTACAAATTATGAAGCTTGTTAAGTTAGATATTAATTACTTTAATACAGTTTGGGTTTTGTTGTTTTTTTTTTTTATGTGCAGAAATACCGCTTGGAAGTGGGTATCCAGGCTATGGAACATCTTATCCATGTTTTACAAACAGACCGGTAAGTTTCTTGGTATTTTAATCCTAATTTTTCTTAAAATTTTAATGAATTTTAGTTTCACTCTCCATTTCAGATGTGATTAATATATTAAATTATTGTTTTTTTCAATTTCAGTTGTTATTTCAATAAATATTTATTGGACCTCTGCTTTGTTATTTTAACTAAGCTGTGTTAAGGATAAGGAGAGACTGATTTAATAAATGTGAGGGCTGTCCGTTATATAGAAAGCAAAGTGAATTTTGCTTAGTATACATTACATTTATACCAATAGGATGATTACTTTGGAAAAGGGTAGGGACATGCATTATACAAATTAAATAATGCAGTCATACATATAGAAATTGTCAAGATGGCATATGTTTTATTTCACCATAATATTTTATTCTTAATAGAAAGAAGTAACTGTTAATTAAAGACATAAAGTTTGTGTCAGAATCAGACAAATGGATATATCATATTCACTTAGATTTACAATATGTAGAGCCTGTGAGTTCATTCCAGCTCACATTCACCTCCATTGGGTTTCTGAGGCTGTATGTCTTAGTAGAGGATTCACTGTATCTTTCTCCCATCATGTGGATGGTGGATTTGAACCTCAGTTGGAAGACCACCAATATGTAACCCACTGTTCCACTAGGACTCCTATAGATCATATATGCTCTTTTATGTATTGTATGTATGTATATATGTATGTGTGTGTGTATGTGTGTGTACACACACACACATACACACACACATATATACACATATAGTGTTGTATCATTTATTCAGACTTGCTTTTTTGGTAGAGAATAACTACACTAATAGAGTGAAGTGGTAAATTCAAGTGTGTCTTAGAAAGATTAGTTAACCTATTTTTAAGTCTTCCAACATCTCTTTTAGAGATTTTACTGGTATTTTTGCTTTTAATTAACAATTGTGCATGACTAGCTTTTAAATCTTACCTCTAGTTAAATGTTTCTTAAAGTTTCCACTGTTCTTTGGTTGGTTGTACTATACCTAGATCTCCCACAGGTTTCTCAAATGGAAGACATACAAAATTTAGTTTATCACACCTTTTTACATGTACCCCTTGCCTTTAACTGCCTTTTGCCCTGAGTTCATCCCAGTTGATAGTACCTTTCTATTCAAGCCAGAAAGTATTTATACTGAACTATGCAAGAGCAGAAGGTCATCACAAAGACAGAGGAGAAGGAAAAAACCAAAATGGATATCTGAAGAAGCTGTAAAAATTTTATTAGAGCATCAAGAAGCCAAAACAAAGGGAAGAGATATTGAAGTAAAAGAGCTGAACAGACTATTTCGAAGGGCAGCTTGACAAGATAAAGCATAATATTAATTATCACAAAATGTGCCAAGAGCTGAAGTCAGAAAATAAAAAGAAAAGAACTCATTCAGCATTTCTCAAGCTGAAAGAACTGAAAAACAAATTTAAGCCTTGAGTTGCTATAATGAGAGATGCACGGGCAAAATCTTGAGTGATCTAGGAAGTATCAAAGTATGTGGAAAGACTACACAGACTGAATGTACCAAAAATAATTGGTTGACACTTCGAAGCAAATTATTACTATTACATCTTTTTTTTTTAACTAATACTTCTTGATTTCATGTTTAATCAATTACAGACTGCAGAAGTTGCTTGTTGTGTGCTGTACAACTTCATAGTGATCATATGAACAACAGAGCTGAACCCTGTCCAGTACTGCATCATCCTCTGAAGCCCATTGCTGCAGCCATTGTGTCAGTGCATCGAGTTGAAGGTCTTCCACCTTTTCTAGAATGAATAGCCCCTTCTAGCAACACACTAACAGTATATGAGATGAGGCTTCACCTTCCTTGACTCTTAACAATCACTCTTGCTGCACACAAAAAGGACACATCAGTGTGTTTTTTTTGACAGTCCATGAAATATTCGGTACTCTTCTTTAACACCACAACTCCAAAACATAGATTTTAATTGACATTTTTATTCATTGTCCAGCTCTCAGATGCATAGCAAATGATTAAAACACCGTGCCCTAAATCAGATATACCCTAGTCTTCAAACTGTAAGTATTGTTCCTCAGTACTTTGAAGAAATTCCAGAAAGCAGATTTTCCCAAAGCATTACATCTTTGCTGTGGTTCCAAGTAAGATGAAATTGTTGACTATGTTAGTCTTTTCTCAGTCTGTCACGATGTTGACTGTCGGCCCAGTGGTAAGGATTTTTGTCTTGATATTGAGATATAATCCATATTGAAGCTTGTAGTCTTTGATCTTCTGCAGCAAAGGTTGCAAGTCCTCCTTACTTTCAGCAAGCATGCTTGTCTCATCTGTATAATACAAGTTAAAAAGTCTTCCTCCAATTCTGATTCTACATTCTTCGTAGAGTTTGGCTTCTGAGATGATTGAATAGGTATGGAGAGAGGATACGGTCTTTATGCACACATTTGCTTTTAAGTCATGCAATGTTTCCTTGCTCTGTTCAGACAGCAGCTTCTGGGTATAGGTAGAGGTTCATAGGAGCGTAATTAAGTGTTCTGGGGTTCCCATTCTTAATGTTAACCATCGTTTGTTAGGATCTACACACTCAAATGTTTTGCATAGTCAATAAAATACAAATAGACTTTCTTCTGGTAATCTTTACTGTCTTCTAAGATCCGTCTTAGATATCACCAGTAATACATATATCTGGTGCCATGGCCTCTTCTAAAGCCAGCTTAAGCTTGATCAGAAGGTGGTAGAAATCTTCAGTTTCTTTAGTTGCTTTAGTAGTCAGTGCATATTTTGAGTAATAGTTGTTTTAACAGCTTGTCCTTGTTTGTATATGACTATTATCACTGATAGTATTTTTACTTAAGATCTTGAAGTCTTCTTTCTGACAGTGAATGTGACACCATTCAATTTGTCATCCCCAGATAGTAGATCATACGTTATTTGATTCAGAATGGCCAGTACCACTCAGTTCATCTCAGTTTACTAGTTCCTGAAATAACAGTCTTTGTGGATTCCTTTTTTTTTTTTTACAACCTCCAATTTTCATAGTCTTTTTTTAAAAAAATTATTTATTTTTCATTTCAGTGAACATCTACAGAGATTTTGGAATTCCATTAATTGTTGCACCCTTCTGCCACCCCCCCCCATTTGCTCCTCTCCTTCAAAAGCAAAAGAAAAACTCCCTCATTGGTACACAGTCCCCCCCAAATATAATCCACTCTGCAACCCTCATTCTGTACTCTTACGATAAACATAATGCCCTAAAATATCATACTTTTAAAATATTCTCTCCCCCAAAGACTTCAATGCCATAAACATATTTTATCCAGTTTTTCTCAGTCTAACCCCCATCCCAATGTCAGCCTCATTCTACAGCAGTGGCACCATATAGCATTTGTCCCTTTGTCACTGAGATACCTCACTCAGCATAATGTCCTCCAGGGTCACCCATTTTGAATAATATTGCATGAGTTCCTTGTTTTTCAATGCAGCATAATATTCCATTGTGCGAATATACCACAGCTTCTCTACCCATTCATTTGTTGATGGGCATTTAGGTTGTTTCCAACTCCTTGCTATTGTAAACACAGCCACGATAAGCATGGGTATGCATATATCTACTTGGATGCCATTTATGGTCTCTTTAGGGTACATTCCCAGTAGTGGAATTGCTGGGTCACATGTTATCTCTATTTGCAACTTTTTGAGAAAGCACCACATCGCTTTCCACAGTGGTTGCACCATTTTACACTCCCACCAACAGTGAATAAGGGTTCCAGTCTCTCCACAACCTCACCAGCATTTGTTGCTTGCTGTTCTGTTAAATTTTGCTAGTCTTACTGGGGTGAGATGATATCTCATGGTTGTCTTGATTTGCATCTCTCTCAGAGCTAGGGATTTTAAACATTTCTTCATGTGCTTGTTGGCCATCTGAATGTCTTCCTTGGTGAAGTGTCTGTTCATATCCTGTGCCCATTTTTTCAATTGGATTATTCACCTTTATCTTGTTGTGGTGCTCAAGTATTTTATAAATTCTAGATATAAGTCCCTTATCTGACATGTCATTACCAAACACTTTTTCCCAGTCTGTGGCTTCCCTTTTTACAATGTTAGAGAAGTTTCTGGATGCGCATAGGGATTTGATTCTTAGAAGGTCCCATTCATCTATTCATAGTCTTTTTTACTCCAGCTTTCATAGCATCATTCTTCATACCTTCCATGTTTCAGTTTTTAGTGGGTATTTGCAGCTGTTTCTCTGTTTAAACCTTGCCGTATCAGCAAATGAATGTGAAAAGCTTTACTCCATTGCGTGAAAGCTTAACTCCATCTGTGTCATTAAGGTAGGCTCTACTTTGAGAAGGCGGCTCTTCTTTATTTGGCATTCTGAGTGTCTTCCTCCTGAAGGGCTCATGTTCCTGAACTATGTTGAGCAAAATTCTGGTGTTAATCATAGATTTTGCAGACAATTTCAGAGATGATGTCCAGTCCTGCTTCTTTGTCTGAAAGCTCAGCTGAAGGCTGTCCACCCTGGATGACTCTACTGATATCTGTAATACCGGCGACATAGCTTCTAGCATCATAGCAGCATGAAAGCCTGTAACAAATGAGTGCTGAGAGAGCAAGTCAGTGAGTGAGTCTTGATGGTAGAGGTAGTTTTAATTCTTCTTTTCCAATATAGATGCCTTTCATTTTGCTGCTGTTGTTGCCTCATTGTTCTGGCTAGCACCTCTGATTCAGTATTCAATCGTACTGGCAAGAATGGACATTACCATCATATTCTGGAACTTGAGACAGCTTTCGGTCTTTCTCTACCTTTATGTTAGTTGTGGAGTTTGCTAGATAAGATTTATCAGTTTGAGGAAGTTCTATTCCTAGATTTTCTCAGAATCTTCTTACAAGGTATTGAGAAAGTTTCTTCAGAATTTATAAAAAATAAACTGTATGAGATTTATAACTTCTGGTTGTAACCTAGTTCATTCTTTATCTTAGCTATCATCTGAACACTTCCTCACTCCTTGCCAGTCACTGAATCGTTGGGACCTGTTTCACACTCTTAATTTCAAATAATTAAAAAAAAATTATTTCAGAGGCAGCCAAAAAGCTGCAGCACAGAAAAGGTGGCAGTAAAATCTGGAGACCAGAAAGAGATTTACAGCCTCTGAAAACTAGCTGGAGGGGCAGCTATGAGTTCTTTTAGCTTGATGGCAATGAATTTTAGTCTCCTCTTTGGGAAAGTGGATATCTCCATTAGCTTATTCATTTCTCACACAAAGAGAGTTAAAGTTACTTTTAAAATTTTGTGAAGAAATGCACAATCTGAAGAGGATAAAATTGATACTTGGGACCTTCTAAAGCTTAAATCTATGTGTGCATCAAACACTTTTTTTCCAGCAGGGTGAAAAAAAACCTCCCTAAAGACTGGGAACAACATTTGGTAGTAACACTTAAGACAAGAGTCTTATAACAAAAGTTTACAGAATACTCCTGGGCTTTGACAAGAAACAGACTGATAACACAATAACAAAATGGTTAAAAGATATGGAAAGAATTTTCACAATGGAAGATATTTAAATAGCAAACAGACACGTTAAGAAATGCTCCAAATTACTGTAAATAAGAGATGCAAATCAAAACCACAGTGAGGTACCATCTAACTCTAGTAACAGTGACAAAGTTTAACAGGGCAGCAAGTAATAAATGTTGAAGAGGATGTCGTGGGAAAGGGACATACACTGTTGGTGAGATTGTAAAATGGTGCAACCATTCCAGAAGGCAATTTGGCTCTTCCTCAAAAACCTGAACATAGAAATTCCATATGACCCAGCCATTCCACTACTTGGAATATAC
>NW_006399980.1:4162030-4163650 GCF_000299155.1 Elephantulus edwardii
TTGAAGGAATTTGTTCTTGAAAACAATGTATTCAAATTTTGTAAATAAACTAGTAGAAATTTTTTTTAAAAAAATTATTTAATTCAATTTTATTATTTTTTGTGTGTGTACTGTCAAATCAGATCTGACCGGTACAGGAGGAGATTGCCCCTCCTTCTCCAGCAGAGCATCTGGTGGATTCAAACCATGTACCTTTGGGATTGCAATGCAGCTTCTTGCCACTAGCCTACTAGAGCTCCCTTTAATTTCAATTCTAATCATCATTATCCATAATATCTTTAAAATCTATACATCAGTGACTATAAAAGTTAGCATTTACTGACTATATATAATTACATAAACAGTACAAGTATACCAGAAGTTTTTGATTTTGTTAAGAAAATAAGTTGTTTGAAGTGGAAACAAATGGTAATAATACAACTAGAGGTAACACTGTTGATGTTGATATTTCCATCTGTTCTTTGTAGATGTATCTGTATGCACTCATAAAAATATCTGGGTTGTCTTTAATTTTACTAGTTTTTACATAAAATTTATAGTTTTTAATTTTTTGGATATTTTTCTATATAGACACACATGGAAATATATTTCTTCACACTTACATTTTTTTTATTCTATCTATGTGAAAACCTTTTTATTAATTTTTTTTGGGGTGATATTTACAAGTACTGCTTTTCTATTCAAAGTCCCGTATACATTTTGTTTAATAATACTAATTACAGTTGACTAACATAATTCATTATAATTCATAGTCAACTTCTTATTGTATTCTTTCCTTTTCCCTCATTTATCTGTTAATTAATTTTCACTCTCCTCTCTTTCACTTCCCATCCTTGGTAACCATTTTATATTGGTTTGTGTTTTTTTTTCTTCTTAATATTGTATCTTGTATTTTTAAAGCATCTTATCATTAAGACTTATTTGAAAATATAATTTTCTTTGCTGATTTATATATATAGATTTACAGTAATTCAACTTTTTTTGCTTGATATATAGATTGCTTCTAATTTTTTATAATTACAGAAAAATGAGAAGCAAACTAAATTGTTTCTAACACATAAAAGAACCTTTATGTGGTCTTTGCAGTTTGCATGCTATAGTGAACATCTTAGGCTAAGTTTTTAGTAATGGAATTAATGTTTTCTATGTTGTTAAAGGTACATAGGGTTTTCAGAGGCCTGCTATTTCAGAAGTCGATGGCCAATCCTTCTTCCTAGTCTGTCTTATTCTGAATGTTCAGATTTAGAGGAGTATCTGACAGACAAGCAATTTATAGAGCAGTGAAAGATAAATCCCTCATTGTGGAGTTAACCATTAGTTACAGTGTTGTCCCTGACCTTGGCCCAGTTTGACCCACTTATTTCCTAGCTCCACCCTCCATCAGGATACTTCTTCACTTCTGAAGAATACCATCAGCATTTATCTTCCATTGCCCAACCCTTGATCTGATAGGTTGTATCTGAAGCTTTCTTGGCTTCTGTGAACAGAACAAAGCAGGGAAACACTGCATGGTTCAAAATTGGGAAAGGTGTATGCCAGGGATGTGTCCTATCTCCATACCTTTTCAACCTGTATGCAGAGCAGATTATCTGAGAGGCTGGGCTCTATGAGGAGAAGTGT
>NW_006399980.1:4165685-4180314 GCF_000299155.1 Elephantulus edwardii
CAGGGTCAGATTTGATGTTCGTTCATAGGGTTGTTATGGGTCGTACTCGATTCAGTGGCACTTAATAGTAACAGCAACATGTTTGGAGTTAACTGGGTTTTGTGAATTTTGCTAACTTTATTACTTTTATTTAATTATTTTTGTTTGTGTACTGTTGAATCGGATCCGACTGGTACAGGCGGAGCTTGTCCCTCCTTCTCCAGTGGAGAACCTAGTGGTTTGGAACCGGAATTTTGCTAATTTTAAAGTTTATTTTATCTTTTGATTTTCTTTTTAAGTTGTTGTTCTTGTTTTCTTTTTAATTTTTCAATCCATGAGTAAAGACAAGCTTATTCTTAGAAAAGTATTTTTGAGATAATTGATATGTGTGTGATTTTTTTTTTAATATTCTAACTACTGAATAGATTCTTCTCTCCTGGGAAATACTTTTCTCCTTTTGTGTTTAATTTTAGTTAAATGGCATGACTGTTGGCAGTTTTTAAGTTAAATAATAACTTTCAGCTAGTGATTAAAAATCCAACTATTTTACATTTTAGATATAGTTTATTTTCTGCTGAATAGTATATATTTGGATGAATTTTTCTAATAATTTTTAAAACTTTCTCATAGCAAAAATATACTTTTCCCCCCATAAAGCAAAAATACACTTAGGAAAGTTTATAAAATAATTAATTTTATCTTTACTTTGTGAGTTTTAGAAAATATCCATCAACTCCTAGCTTCTTAATAATCTTAAAAGATTTTGATATTCTATAGTCTTAAAAGATTTTTAGTGTTAAATGATATGAAGCAGTTTAAAATTCACACATACTAAACTGCGTAAATTGAGGTAGTTTGTAATTTACTTCATCATATGTGAAATACTTTATTGGAGAATAGTACAAATTATGCTTATTAGATTGTTAAAACATATCATTGAGTAATATGCCACAAGATCATTGAAGAGTACATTATTAATATTAGATTAGCTAATAAAGTAGGATATGGTGGGGTTTTCCCATTCACAAACATGAACACAGTCATGACTTCTATAAATCTTAATTTAGACCCAAATTAAATGATCTTTAGAAATTTTTAGTGGAGAAATCAAATGTAGATGCATATTGACCATTATTTTAGTTTATTTATTTTATTAAAATTAAAAAAGAAAACTGTATATAAATACTAACTTCTCCGTAGTAACATTTCAAACTAGGTGTGTTGAATAGTTGCAATGCATTGGATTTAGGCAACAATGCCTTAGATTTAGGCAGTCTTTAATTTCCACCCGTTTTGTGATAGCGTGCACCTCAATTCCATAAATTTCTCAGGAATGAAAAATATTTAGTGAGCATAATTTCATCATGGGAGAAAAAAGAGGGACAGGCATATGACAACTCCTAGATGCAGTGTACTCAAAGCACATTTTAAAGAAAAAGCTTTCCCCTCGTTAACTTCTTCTCAGATAAGAAGTAAGATGCTATATACTTTTTAGAGCTTGTTAAAGAAAATTCCCCCCCTAATTTTTTTTTCTTTTCTCCTTTTTACTTATTGCTTAGTGGTTTCAGATGATAAATTTTTTTAATTTCTTTTTTTACAATTAGCCAGGATTGTTGAGAATTTTTTCTGTTTAATAAAATTTTTATTAATGGTTTTCGTTGGTTATACCATATGCTCACAATGGAATGAGCAAAGAGCTAGAATTGGAGAATAAAAATGGAAGAATTTGCTTGGCATTTCTCAAGCTGAAAGAACTGAAAAACATATTCAAGACTCAAGTTATAATACTGAGATTTGCTATGGGTAAAATCTTGGGTGATCCAAAGGAGCTGGAGGAAATTGACTTTATTCTCTGCTGGTTGTGCGTTTCTGGCAGTCTTTGCAAGTCTATTATGCCAGAGACTAGGTCTTTGAAATTTGTCCCCATTTTATCTTTTGATCTTTATGGCTTTGGGTTTTACCCATAGGCCTCTAATCCACTTGGAGTTAATTTTCATGTTTGGTGTGTGATGTGGATTCTGTTTCAGTTTTCTGCAGGTAGATGTCAAATTTTGTTAGAATCTTTTTTAAATAGATTGACAATTCTACCATTAATAGGTTTTATTTCTTTGTCAAATATCAGTTGACTGTAGGTAGATGGTGAGTTCCTGATTCTGTTCCACTGACCTGTGTATCTGTATTTCTGGTATCATGCTGTTTTGATTTCTGTGGCTGTGGAGTATGTTTTCAGATCAGAGAGTGAGATGCCTCCTACTTCATTTTTGTTTTTCAGAAGAGCTTTACTTATTTTGGGAGTCTTTCCAAATGACGCTGGAAATATTTCCCATCTCCTTGAAGAATGAGTTTAGTATCTGTATTGGGACTGCAATGAATTTATAGATTGCTTTTGGTAGGATTGTCATTTTCACAATATTGGTTCTTCCTATCCATGAACAGGGAATATATTTCCATTTAATTAGGTCTTTTATTGTTTCATGTAGGAGTGATTTGTAATTTTATTTATGAAGATCTTTTGTGTCTCTGTT
Organism: Elephantulus edwardii; assembly: GCF_000299155.1. Lineage (NCBI taxonomy): Eukaryota > Metazoa > Chordata > Mammalia > Macroscelidea > Macroscelididae > Elephantulus > Elephantulus edwardii. The sequence continues at coordinate 4,168,190 of NW_006399980.1, forward strand.
TTGTGATTGGCTATTGTAAATAGTATTGTTTTTCTAATATCCTTTTCCATCTTTTCTTTGTTGCTGTAGAGAAATCCAACTACACCATCATGTCATCTGTATATAGTTAGAACAGTGGACTCCAGTATGTCAGTAATGATGAGGGTGGCACAGGATAGGACATGGTTCAGATCTGATTTTCATATGGTCACTGTGAGTTGTACTCAACTCTCTAGCACCTAACAGCATGCTCGTAAAGAACCTTCAATGGTTTTCTGAGGCAGTAGGTTTTTGTTTGGTTGGGTTTCTGTTGTTGTTTTGAGGCTGTAGGTTTTATAAAGAGATTTCCCCTCTTTCTCCCATGGAGAAAGATAGATAGATAGAAAGGATAGATTCAAGCTCATGGAGATGCATGGCTTTTTTGGTTAGCACCACAACACTCTATAGACTATATCACACAAGCTTGTATAATCAAGTTTGGGCTTTAATTTTTCATGTCTCTTTATATTTGGACTTTTTAATTTAGTATCCTAACAAATCTTTGGATAAGATAGATTAAAAATGAATTTTACATAAATAATAATAGATTAATTTATTTTCTAGAGACAATCAAAACAGGAAATCAGACTTTCTTTTCAAAATGTTGTGTGCCTTTGAATTGGAACCTACTCATAGCTAATCTTCCAGTGGGTTTTCAGAGGCTGTAAATCCCACAGAAGGGTATTGCCCACCTTTCTCTAGACAGAGCAGTTGATGGACTGGAACTGCCTACCTTTGGGTTGACAGCACTGCTTCTTCCCCACTGGACCACGAGAGCTGCTTCTGAAAATGTACTCCCTCTAAAATAGTCAAATAATCTGGGTATGGGAAAATGTGTCCTTTAATTCTGTTTTGAATGACTCTCTTTCCTATTTCATCAAAATGTAAATTCTTAGTTGATATATTGAACTTGATTTTAGAATTTTTTTTACTCTAAAGAGATTTATTTTGGGCATGTTACAAGGAGGGACTGGTCCTTGGAGAGGGACATCATGTTTGGCATAGTGGAGGGGCGGCGAAGGAGAGGAAGACCTTTGATGAGATGGATCGATTCTGTAACTGGAGAGGTGGGAATAAGTGCGTTTGAGAAGGCTAGGTTGGCACAGGATAGAGGAACGTATAGAGCTCTTGTCCATAGGGTCGCTATGAGTTGCAAGCGACTGGATGGCATATAACAATAACAACAAAGAGATTTTATAATCTTAGCAGTCTCATGGTCCTGAACTCATAGCATATGCTATATGTATTTTATGATATCTGTATTTTGTAGAAATGAAGAAATCCCATCTGCCATGAGATTATATTGGTTATTTGACTTTTTAAACTATTTATTTATTATATATGCTACTACATAAGAAATTGTTTTCTTTATCACCCATATTTTATTTTTGTCTACCTTTTCAGATGATGTTGAAGGTAAAAATTGCATTTACACATGCATGATGCATTTAGGCCTAATTTCACATAATATAAAAGGACACTGTCAAGTGCTGACCATTCCGGCTGGTAAAATAGTCTTCTGAGATTTGTTTCAATATATAAGAATTCCTTAATTTAAGATCCCTTAATCCTCTAAGTTAATGATACTCCTTAATTTAAGAAGAATATTTGTTAATCTTATATTGCCACTTAGTATATTATGGCTTCTAAATATAGTCTCCAGAACACAGAAAATATTTTAGTGCCTGTTTTAATAACATGGGAGAAGGATGGGCAGTCTCCTCCCATGTGATTAACTCCCTCTGAAAACCTGCTGGAGGGTCAGCTATGGGTTGATTCCGACTTGAGGGTAAAACAACAACTTTTAATAAAGTTAATACTTTTTCTCTGATGAAATAATCTACCATTGTTTTGTCGATACTTACTGGAAAAAAATTTGAGGCCATGATTTTATTCTGCAGCCCTCAGGCCTGATTTTAATTGCTTTTGGCCATTTTTCTAAGTGGTATAGCATTGTTCTGTCCATTTGCTATACAGAGGTAACTAGTGGTTGCTGTGATACTAAACACTGGGACACTGATATGTCAAATGTGGTAATGGTTACCTATGGTGGACAGTATTTGGTGGAGTTCCCTGATTAAAACAAGGTTGAAAGCAGGAGCGGCATCCACTTCTGAAATAGCTTGCCTCCAGAAACTCTATGAACTTGGAGAAACAATGAAAGTAATGCAAATGTTCAGGTCTTTCGTTCATAGGGTCGCTATGAGTTGTCTACTACTCAACGGCAATTAACAACAACATATTTAAAAATGAAAATCATATTTGGATATGTGTACATATAGATGTATACATGTTTGCCTCTGTTTTTAATAAGAACTGGAAAATAAATTTCTGAGAAAGCTTATATGTTGACTTGTCCCTTTAAAATAATGTATGTACAATATTGTTTGGGTTACTAACATTTTTGACATGATTCATAGAGCTCATCCATATTGTTCTTCTTTTTTCCTTCAGTGGTCTGTATCAAGTTCCATAACTTTAAATAATGTACACTGTATTGAAACAGATGAGGGAGCGAACTGTTTAAAAGGAATATATTATTAGGTATTTGCATGACAGTAGTCCAGAATAAGAACTGCATAGTAAAGTGGACACGGTGGGGGGAAGGGGATTGTATAACTATCAAAGAACTTTTTTTTCTTTTCAAAGAGAAAAGTGAACCAGGGGGGAGAGATGGGCATGAAGGAAAACGTGCTACAATGAATGAGTGGAAATCCAAGTTCTCTATAAACTTTCATTAAAATCTCGATTAAAACCCCAACAAAACAAGTTCCATAACTTTGAATATTGATATTTCTTTCCCCCCTCATTCGAGTAGCCACGTTTACTTTTCTTTTATTAGTTTTCGTGATGTGTTGAGCTTTTTTTAAAGTAAGGAAATACCGCTATCCAAAGTAAATTTTAAATGTTGTTTTTATATACCTTCAAGTTTTAAAGATTCATAGCTGACCCTCCAATGAATTTCAGAGGCAGCAATTCACAAGGAAGGAGGAGATTGCCCATCTTTCTCCAGCTGGTGAATTCAAACTGCATGCCTTTTAAATAATACATAACAAAGTTGGTTATATCTCACAAAATAACAAAAAACTAACTTAATCAATTTGGGAAATCAGAAATATCAGAGCATTTTGCCTTGGCTGTTGTGATAGACTGTATGCTTTTTTTTTTATTGAGTAGTACAGATCAGTTCTTGTTTCTTTGATTTTTTTTGATCATACTTGTATAGGATATTAAAGAGTTGATTTGCATCTGTTGTCTTGTTTAATTGCTATAGCCTTCTGTGAAATAAAGATGAAAAACAGAAAAGATAAAAAAGTGTCCAGAGGTTACATTATAAGTAGAAGAACAGAATTATAAAAAAAAAAATTAATATTCTGTAGATTTCAGATTGAATAAAGTATGGCCAACTTTCTCTTTTTTTTGTTAGATTCTTTATTAATTTAGAAGAGTCATAGAATGATTAAAATCTGTATTAAAAATTGTGTAGCATAGTTTCTTGCACGTGTTGTTCTGGTAACCAAAAAGGTCACCAGTTGGAATCTATCAGCTATTTTGCTGGAGAAAGATGGGCAGTTTCCTCCAAGAAAGACTTTTTTTTTAATTGCCTGGAAAGCAGATGGAGGTTCACTCTACATTAGAATTGACTGGCCAGCAGTGAGTTTGGGTTTTGGTAGTTTGTTTTTTGGATTATTTTTGTGTGTGTATGAGAAAAATTTGTATTTAGAATTAGCTACCTGGACTCAGTTTAGATGATCCCAATTTCGTTGGCAACATCCAAAGCATCATAATCAGGAGCAGAGACAAGCTTTACCACTATGCCATCATCAAGTTTCCCCTGACCACCGAGTCAGTCATGAAGACGATACAAGATGACAACATATTTGTGTTCATTGTGGATGTCAAGGTCAACAAACACCAAAAAAAGCTGTAAAGAAGCTCTATGACATTGATATGGGTTTTGGTTGTTTTTAACCAATTGGCCACAATGTATAAAAAGATTACTTGATATCACCTTAATCTATGTTAGAACTACTTTTAATTATTATAGTCTTTCTTTCTATGTAATTTTGTTCTGTGTAGTATGGGTTATAAACTAGAAATGCAGTCAGGTTCCAAATGAGAAGATGCAGTGTGTTCTGAATTGTAAATTCATTGTAAGAATACACTAATATATGCAAGTTTAGTTCATCCTAGAGGGGGTGATACCAAACTGCTCCTTTGAGGCAAGGATTCCAAAGCTTCATCTGACATACTTTGGACATGTTGCAAGGAGGGACAGTCCTTGGGGAAGGACTTCCTACTTTGGATGGTGGAAGAACAGCATAAGAGAGGAAGACCCTCGATGAGAAGGATTGATTCAGTGACTGGGGTAATGGGGCTTGATGTGTCAGAGACAATAAGATTGGTACAGTATAGACCAGGGTTTAGGTCTGGTGTACATAGAGTAACAATGAATCGCAGGTGATTCGATGTCATATAACAACCACAACAAGTTCTAAAAGCCAATCATAAAAACAATTTTTAGAGGTAAGTAGTTCTCTTTATAAAGAAATCTTTCATTTGGATACCTATTTTAAGAGTAACAAGGAGTCATTTAATTTTGATCTTATTTTTAAATTTACAGTGAAGAACCATTTAATCTTTGAGTAACTTTATCTTGAGAAATATACCATTCTTATTTTACCATATATTATCAAATAAAAATTATATAGTATTAAATTATTGGAAGAGATGAGATGTATATTTGTTCCCATTCCAAAGAAGGGTGACCCAACAGAGAGTGGAAACTATAGAACAATCTCATTGATTTCACATGCAAGCAAGATTCTACTGAAGATTATCCAAAAACGACTGGAACAACACATCAGCAGAGAACTGCCAGAAGTACAGGCTGGGTTTAGAAGGGGTCGTGGTACTAGGGACATTGTAGCTGATGTTAGATGGATCTTGGCTGAAAGCAGAGAATACCAGAAGAATGTCTGTGTTTCATTGATTATGCAAAGGCGTTTGACTGTGTGGATCATAAACTGTGGCTGACTCTGAGAAGAATGGGAATCCCAGAACACTTGATTGTGCTAATGCAAAACCTATACTTGGACCAAGAGGCAGTCGTCAGAACAGAGCAGGGCAACACTGCATGGTTCAAAATTGGGAAAGGTATACGCCAGGGATGTGTCCTATCTCTGTATCTTTTCAACCTGTATGCAGAACAGATTTTCCGGGAGGCTGGGCTCTATGAGGAGAAATGTGGGGTCAAGACTGGTGGAAGATCTATCAACAATCTGCATTATGCAGATGACACAACCCTGCTTGCTGAAACTGAGGAGGATCTGAAGCGCTTGCTGCAGAGGGTCAAGGACTGCAGACCCCAATATGGATTGAGGCTCAATGTCAAGAAGACAAAGATTCTCACCATAGGACCAATTGGCAACATCAGGATGGATGGTGAAGAGATTGAGATTGTTCACAGTTTTAGTTTGCTTGGCTCCACAGTCGACACTCTCGGCACGAGTAGCCAGGAAATTAAAAGGCGTATTGCCATGGGAAAGTCTGCTGTTAGGGACCTCTCCAAAGTACTGAAGAGCAATGGTGTCATTCTGGAGACTAAGGTGCATCTGATACAGGCCATGGTCTTTGCAATCACTTGTTACACATCAGAGAGTTGGACAGTGACTAGGGAGGATAGAAGGAGAATTGATGGCTTTGAGCTGTGGTGCAGGAGAAAAGTATTGAATATACCATGGACTGCCAAGAAGACAAGCAGATTTATCCTGGAGAGGGTTAAACCAGGCTGCTCCTTAGAGCCAAGGATTCTAGGGCTTCATCTGACATACTTTGGACATGTAAGGAGGGACAGGTCGTTGGAGAAGGGACATCATGCATGAGAGGGTGGAGGACAGGCGCAGGAGGGGAAGACCCTCTATGACATGGATTGAGTCAGTGACTGAGGTAATTGGGATGGGTGTGTCAGGGGCAGTGTGATTGGCACAGGATAGAGCAGGGTTTAGGGCTGTTGTACATAGGATCACTATGAGTCATAAGTGACTTGACGGCACATAACAACAACAAGTATTAAATTATGTTTTACAGAACTGTGTATATTTCTCAAAACAGTAAAAAGATAATGGAAGCATTTATAACATTTAAATGTTGTTGGTTTTTAGTTATCGTTATGGACAGGGCTACCATAAAAATGATTTCATATAGACACAAATTCTTTCAGTCATAGAAACAAAATTTTCTTTATACGTAACCATCATCTCTGTGTAGAAGCCTTTCAGGGACTTGGGCTGTTTAATTGTTGATAGTTCCTTTTGCTGTACTTTGTCATTGTTGATTGCCTTCAAGTCGAGCACGGCTCATAGTGAGCCTATGAACTTAAGGCCTGAAGCCTCTCTACAACTATTAACATTTATCAAAGTTCATAAAGTTTCCTAAGGCAAGTTGTTTAGGAAGTGGATGCCACTCCTGCTTCCAAACCTGTCATAGAATGTTATTGTGTGAGTCACCTGTGATGTATAATGACTCTAAGTACAGCAGCTCTGAACTCTTCCCTGTCCTGAGCCAGTCTCACTAATTCTGACACACCACGCTCCATCACCCCAGTTACTGTGTCAATCTATCCCCTCTGGGTCTCCCTCTCCTGCTCTGTCTGTTCACCCTTCTGAGCATGTTGTCCTTTCTCCAAGGACCAATCTCTCCTGGCCATGTGCCCAAATTAAGTGAGGTAAAACTTCAAAGTCCTAGCCTCCAAGGAGAGACTTGGTTTCACCTTCTCCAGGACAGAACAATTTGTTTTCTTGACAGTCCATGGTATGTTCAAGACTCTTCACCAGCACCACAACTCGAAGGCATCTATTCTTCTGTCATCCTTAGTCATTGTCCTACTTTCTGAAGCATAACAAGTAATTGAGAAAACCATGTCCTGGATTAGGCACACCTTTGTATCTAGACTGACATCGTTGTTCTTCAATACTCTGGAGACGTCTATGATGGCAGATTTTTTCCAACACAATTCATCTTTTCATTTTCTGACTGTTTGTATTAAGAGTGTTGATTGTGGATCTGAGCAAGCTGTACTGGCTAACAAGCTGTCTCTTCTCCATCTGTTATGGTGATGCCAATTGGTCCAGTGGTGAGAATCTTTGTCTTCTTGATGTTGAGCGTCATTCTACATTGAAGACTACAGTCCTTGACCTTTTGCAGCAAGTGCTTCAGGCCTTCTTCAGTTTCAGCAAGGAAGGTTGTGTCATCTGCATATCGTAGGTTGTTAATGAGTGTCCCTCTAGTCTTGATGCACCCTCCTCCTCATAAATCCCTGTTTCCTAAATGATCTGTTCTGCATAAAGATTGAAAAGGTATGGAGACCGGAGGCATCCCTGATGCACTCCTTTCTTTATTTAGAACCATGCAGTGTTTCCTTGCTCTGTTCTGAGGATTGCTTCTGGTCCAAGTATAGGTTTCATACAAGCACAATCAAGTATTCTGAGATTCCCATTTTCTTCAAGGTTAGCCACAATTTCTTGTGATCCACACAGTCAAATGTCTTTGCATAGTCAATGAAACACAGATAGACATTTTTCTGGTACTCTATGCTTTCTACCAAGATCCATCTGACACTGGCAGTAATATCTCTAATACCACCACATCTTCTAAACCCAGCCTGTATTTCTGGTAGTTCTCTGTCAGTGTACTGTTCAAGTCTTTTATGGATAATCTTCAGCAGGATTTTGCTACTGTGTTACATTAGTGATTGTTGTAATTGTTATGTGCCATCGAGTCGCTTGCGACTTATAGCGACCCTGTGTACAAGAGCCCTAAGTGCTGTTCTATCCTGTGCCAACCTCGCTGTCTCAAATGCACTCATTCCCACCACTCCAGTCACAGAATTGATCCATCTCATCAAGGGTCTTCCTCTCCTGTGCTGTCCCTCCACTCTCCCAAACCTGATGTCCCTCTCCAAGGACCAGTCCCTCCTTGCAACATGCCCAAAGTATGTCAGACGAATCTTCAGAATCCTTGACTCCAGGGAACATTCTGGCTTCACCCTCTCCAGGACAAACCTGTTTGTTCTCCTAGGAATCCATACAACTCAAAGGCATCAATTCTCTTTCTATCATCCCTATTCACTGTCCAACTCTCCGTTGCATAGCACATAATTGCAAAGACTATAGCCTGGATCAGGTGCACCTTAGTCTCCAGCCTGACGTCGTTGCACTTAAGTACCCTTGTGAAGTCCCTCACAGCTGACTCTCCCATTGCAATTTGTCTCCTGATCTCCTGGCTGCTGTTACGGAGAGTGTTGACTGTGGAACCAAGTAAACGAAAACTCTTAACGATCTCAGTCTCTTAACCATCCATACTGATGCTGCCAATTGGCCCAGTGGTGAGAATCTTTGTTTTCTTGACATTGAGCTTCAATCTATATTGAAGGCTGCAGTTCTTGACCTTCTGCAGCAAGCGCTTCAGGTCCTCCTCAGTTTCAGCAAGCAGGGTTGTGTCATCTGCATAACGCAGGTTGTTGACGATTCTTCCCCCAATCCTGATGCCACATTCCTCCTCGTACAGCCCAGCGTCTCAGATGATCTGTTCTGCATACAGATTGAAAAGGTATGGAGACAAAATACATCCCTGACGGACCCCTTTTTTGATTTTGAACCATCTAGTGTCTCCCTGCGCTTTTCTGACTACTGCCTCTTGGTCCAAGTATGGGTTTCGCTGGGATTCCCATTCTTCTCAGAGTCAGCCTTAGCTTGTTGTGATCCACACAACCAAAAGCCTTTGTATAGTCAATGAAGCACAGATACACATTCTTCTTTTATTCTCTGTGTTCTGCCAAGATCCATCTTACATTAGCTGTAATATCCGTAGCACTACGACCTCTTCTAAATCCAGCCTCTACATCTGGCAGTTCTCTGTTGACATATTGTTCCAAACGTTTTTGGATAATTTTCAGCAGAATCTTGGTTGCATGTGATATCAATGATACTGTTCTATAATTTCCACACTCTATTGGGTCACCTTGCTTTGGAATGGGAACAGATATTGATCTCTTCCAGTCAGTTGGCCAGCTGGCTGTCCTCCAGATTTCCTGGCACAACTTAGTGAGTACATCCAGGGCAGCATCTGACATTAGTGATATTGTATGATAATTTCCACACCCTGTCAGGTCACTTTTTTTTGAACGGGAATAAATATGAATCTCTTCTGATCAGTGGGCCAAGTAGTTGTCCTTCACATTTCTTGGCACAACTTGGTGAGCACATGCAGGGCAACATCTGTATGCTGAAATATGTCAATTTTTATTCCATCAATTCTTGGGGCTTTATATTTTGCCAAGTCCTTCAGACCAGACTGCACTTCTCCTTCATCACCATTGCCTCTTGCTCATATGTTGTTTCTTGAAATTCTTCTGTCAGCCAATTCTTTTTGATGCAATGACTCTGTATACTACTTCCATCTGGTTTTAATGCTTCTTGAATCATTCAGTATTCTGCCCATAGTGTCCTTAAGTATTGCAGCTCATGGCTTGGTTTATTCTTTAGTTCTCTCAGCTTAAGAAATGCTGAGTGAATTAGGCCCTTTTGATTTTCTTGCTCTAGCTCCTTGCACATTTCATTCTAATATTTTGCCTTGTCTTCCCGAGCAGCCCTTTGAAATCTTCTATTCAGCTCCTTAACTTCTTTCTTCCCTTTGCTTTGGCTTCTCAGCCCTCTAGTACAATATTCAGAGACTCTTCTGTCATCCATTTTGGTCTTTTCTTCTTCCTTCTTAGTAATGACTTTTTGCATTCTTCATGAACGATATGCTTCATATCTTCCCACAACTTATCTGGACTTTGGTCATTAGTGTTCAAGGCCTCAAACCTGAGTTGGCTTTTAAATTCATGGGAGATAGACTCAGGGTCAAATTTTGATTCCTATGGATATGATTTAACCTTTTTTAGTTTTAATTTGAACTTGGATATGAGCAGTTGATGATCTGTTCCACAGTCAACACCTAGCCTAATTTTTACTGCTGATACTGAACTTCTTCAATGCTTCCTTCCATAGATGTAATCAGTCTGGTTACGATGCATCCCATTAAGTGAAATCCTAAGCCTGCGCTTAGGTTTCTTTTTTTGGGGGGTGGGTGGGTATAAATTACCAGTGTTTATTTAGAAAGCAAGGAGAATTGATGCCTTTGAGCTTTGGTGTTGGAGAAGAATTTTGAGGGTACCATGGACTGCTAAGAAAACAAACAGATTCATCCTTGAGAGGGTTAAACCGGGCTGCTTTTTGGAGGCAAAGATTCTGAGGCTTCGTTTGATGTACTTTGGTCATGTTGTAAGGAGGGACCAGTCCTTGGAGAGGGACATCATGCTTGGGAGGGTGGAGGGCAGGCGCAGGAGGGGAAGGCTCTCTAGGAGGTGGATTGATTCGGTGACTCGGGTAATCGGGATGGGTGTGTTGGAGACAGTGAGATTGGCACAGGACAGAGCAGATAGGGTCGCTATGAGTTGCAAGCATAACAACGACATTATATATCCAAATACAAGTGTGGTGATGTGTGGAGTCACTGAATCTAGTCTCTACTGTGCTGTGCAAATAAGGCACTGTGCTTGAGAACTGACACTTCATTTATCATCCATTTTTGTCCACGACACTCGCTTCAGTCAGTGAATCTTGGCGTGGGGGCTGGGGTGGGGCTCAGACCTTCCTGGCCACGCCGTCATGGCTACAGTATGTTTAGGTTTCTTATTATAGGTATTTGCTATGAATAAATCACTGATTATACAGAATTCTGTCATTCCGTCCCCAGCCTCATTTCTGTCCCCAAGTCTGTATTTTCCAACAACCTATCCTTCTTCCTGATTCCCAACTTTTGCATTCCAGTCACCCATTATTATTAAAGCATCTTGATTACATGTTTGATCGCTTTCTAACTACAACAGTTGATAGAAATCTTCTATTTCCTCCTCTTTGGTTCTGGTTGTAGGCACATAAATTTGAATGATAGTGGTATTAATAGGTCTTCCTTGTATGTGCATGGATATTATCCTGTCACTCACAATATTGTATTTCAGGATGGGTATTGAAATGGCCTTTTTAACCATGAAAGCAACCCCATTTTTCTCAACTTGGCATCTCCACCGTAATAGATCATATGATCTTGGGATTCAAAATGTCCCATGCCAATCCATCTCACTTCACTAATACCCAATATATCAATATTTATGCATTCCATTAGAAGCCTGCTTTTTTCCCTAGCCTAACAGAAATGAAGAGACCAGCAAGATTTAGGTGCCAGTGGCAAAGAATGTGGGTATCTGTCATTATCAGACTGTAGTCTCGTCGAGATAAACATGACAGTGGCTGGAGAAGGCCAGAGTTAAATACATCTAAGCCAAACCTCCTGCCATGAATTGATTCCAATCCATAACAACCAATAGGGTAATATAGAACTACCCACAGCATTTCCAAAGGTGTAAATCTTTACAGAAGCACACAGCCTCCTTCTGAGCAGCAGTTACATTTCAGCTACCAACCTTTTAGCTAGAAGCCAAGTTTTTTAGCTACTGTGCTATCCGGAGTTGTCATATTTGTATACTATAGGAAGTATAGAAGTAGTAGAGTGGTTACTTGTCTTAAACTATTACTTACCTGTAAAGTAGACAGCGTTACCCTTGGGCCTAGTTATGATTTGCAAGTTTTAGATACAAGTAGTATAATCTATAGGACTTTTAAGATGGTGAAACTTCGTCTTTCATGTTTTGGACATATATTTAGGTGAGGCTGTTCATCAGAGAGACATAACATAACATGCTTTGAAAGATGAGGGATCAGTGAAGTAGAGGAAGACCCTCAGTAAGATGGATTGATGACGGTGACTTAGCAATGGACGTCAGTGTTTGGGAGATGGTTAAGATGGCACAGGTTAGGGCAGGGCTCATGGTGGCTGGCCATAGGGTCACTATGAGTTGTACTCAGCATGATGGCACCAAACAACGGCAGCAAATATGACTATTACCTTAATTACTTAGTTAATTTTGTTGTTGTTGGAGTTATAAGTGCTAGCTTATTGTTGTAGTTGTTGTTATGTGCCCTCGAGTTGTTTGCGACTCATAA
>NW_006399980.1:4185309-4187698 GCF_000299155.1 Elephantulus edwardii
GTCAGAGGCAGTGCGGTTGGCGCAGGGTTTAGGGCTGTTGTGCATAGGGTCGCTATGGGTCGAAAACGACTCGACGCACATAACAACGACAACAGTACATATTACTAATGATAAGATAACAAAAAAGACAGTTATAAGTGCCTTTGTTGTAATGGAAATATTTCCCAAGTTGGGGATTGCTTACAGTATGTACATGTGTAGCATTTTTAATAAACTGTCAAATTGTTTTCCAAAGTGATGTATCATTTTGTATTCCCAACAACAGTGTGTTATGAGTTGTAGTTCCTCCGCGTTCTCTGTAGTACTTGATATGGTCCATCTTTTAAAATTTTACTCCTTCTAAGAGATGCATAGTAGTATTTCCTAGTAGATTTAATATGTATTTTCCTGAGGAAAAATGCATTTTTCTGGTGCCACTTGTGTATCTATTAAAATCTGTTTGTTTTTGTTTTATTTTTACTAGGTGGCCTTATAGTTGAGATATGAGTTGTCTATTTTAGATGAAAATTCAGTGTCTGATTTATATTTCACAAATGTTTTCTTCCCTGTGGCATCCCTTTTCAGTTTTTTAACATACTTCTGAGTAACAGAAATCTTCAATTTGGTTAAGTTTACTTTATCAATTTTTTTTCTTTCTTTGTTTGTTTTGGCTTTTGTGTCCTTTTATACAGTTCTTGCCAATCCTAAAAAACATCAGAATTTTCTCTTATATTTTGTTTTAAATGTTAACATGTTAGCTCTTATAATAGGTCTTTTCTTTTTCTCATAAGGTCAGGTGATCATGTTGACTTAGGTCCTACTCTACTGTGATATTTTCTGGATGCTCTTTTCATCCAGTGTTACTGTATTTGCAGTCTGTTCTGTTAGGATTATTAGCAGACTAGTTGACCTAGTTTCTTATCTTTTATAAGAAACATAAAAGGCTACTCTACACAAGGATCTCACCTGATGGCCTACACAGGAATCAGACTGATTACATATGGGGCGGGGGGATCATTGAAGAATTTCAAAATCAGCTGTGAAAACTAGACCTGAATGAATGGAAATCCCAAGTCTGTAAATTTTTACTGAAATTAATAATAAATTTAAATAAAACAAAAAAAACGTAACTAGGCCAGGTGCAGATTATGGATCATCTACTCTTACACAATCTCGTGCTTGCTGTGAAGCTGAACACTGTGACACTGATGTGTCAAATGTGGTAATGGTTACCCATGGTGAAGTGTGTTCGGTGGAGCTCCCTGATTAAATCAAGCTTGGAAGGAGGAGTGGTATCCACTTCCGACATAGCTTGCCTCAGGAAACCCGATGAACCTGGAGAAAGGATTAAAGTTATACCTGTCTCTCATTCATAGGGTTGCTATGAGTCGCCTATGACTCAATGGCACTTAACAGCAACACAACATACTCACATGCGAGTTCAAATTGAAGGTAAAAAAAAATAAAATTAAATCCTCAAGAACCAAAGTTTGACCTTGAGTCTGTCTCTCCCGAATTTAAAGGCCATCTTAGGAAGAGGTTTGAGGCATTTGATACTAATGAGCGAAGACCAGATGAGCTGTGGGAGAATATCAAGAATATCATCCATGAAGAATGCAACAGATCATTACAAAGACAGAGGAAGAAGAAAAGACCAAAAAGAATAGCAGAAGAGCCTCTAAATATTGCACTAGAGCACCAGGAAGCCAAAACAAAGCAAAGAAATAAAAATGTGAAGGAGCTGAACAGAAGATTTCAAAGGGCAGCAACGTAGTCTAATGAAATGTACAAAGAGCTGGAGTTGGAAAATCAAAAGGGACAAACTCGCTTAGCATTTCTTAAGCTGAAGAGTCTGAAGAACAAATTCAAGCCTCGAGTTGCAATACTTAAGGATGCTGTGAGCAGAATGCTGAATGACCCAAGAGACATCAAAAGAAGATGAAACGAGTACACAGTCACGGTACCAAAAGGAATTGGCTGACATAGAAGAATTTCATGAAACATCATATGATTAAGAACCTCTGGAGCTGTTGTCATAAAGGACAAAGTTCAAGCCACACAGAAGGAATTGGCAAAAAAAAAAAAGCCCCCAGGAATTGACAGCATACTAATTGACTTCTTTCAACAAACAGATGCATGGATTCGCTTACAAGGACAACCACCTGGCCAACTGACTAGAAGAGATCATTCCAAAAAGAGGTGACCTGACAGAGCATGGAAATTATTGAACAATATTATTAATATCACATGCAAGCAAGATCCTACTGAAAATTACCCAAAAACTATTGGAACAGCACATCAACAGAGAACTGCCAGACATACAGGCTGGGTTTAGAAGAGGGCTGTGGCACTAGTGATATGTTGGATGGATCTTAGGTGAAAGCAGAGAGTACCAGAGGAATGTGTAATT
>NW_006399980.1:4187798-4189649 GCF_000299155.1 Elephantulus edwardii
GTCGCAAGCGACTCGACACCACATAACAACAACAAGAAGCTAGCACTTATAACTCCAACAACAACAAAATTAACTAAGCAATTAAGGTAATGGTCATATTTGCTGCTGTTGTTTGTTAGCTTATTACTTACAGAAAATTCAGGCTATCACTGATCTTCAGAACAGGAGCATATTTACTCACAAAATTGAAAATATAGATCATAATTATGTGCTGATAAATGTTAGTATTTTATGTAGTTTGAACCAAAATCAAGTCTTTTGCCATTGAGTTGATTCCATTTGTAAGACAACCCCATGCATTGCAAAGTCAAAGTGTTCCATAGGATTTTCTTGGCTTTTTTAACACTTAATAGCTAATTAAAATGTCAGTGGTTCACACTTGCCAGCCACATTATGAAAGAAAAGTCTTTTGTGGGCTATTCCTATAAGGATTACAACCTAGAAAGCTTTACCCTTTTCTCCTACCTGTTTAATATGTATGCTGAACAAGAAGCTGGACTCTATGAAGAATGTGGCATGAGGATTTGAGGAAGAGTCATCAGTAACTTTGGTATGCAGATGACATAATCTTGCTTGCTTGAAAGTGAGGACTTGAAGCACTTGCTGCAGAAGATCAAACACCTCAGCCTTCAATTTGGATTGCATGTCAATATAAAGAAAACAAAAATTTTCACCACTGGACTGATAGGCAACACCATGATAAATAGAGAAAAGAGTAAAACTGTCAACAACTTCATCTTGCTTGGAACCACAGTCAGTAATACACTTGGTACTAGCAGTGAGGAGATCAGGAGGTGTATTGCACTAGGAAACTGTAGTCAGGGACCTCTACATTTATTGAGAAGCAGTGATGTTAGCTTGAGGATTAAGGTGCACCTGATTGAGACCATGGTCATTTCAGTCACTTGCTGTGCATCTGAGAACTGGACAATGAATAAGGATGACAGGAGAAAAAGTGATGCCTTTGAATTTTGGAGGAGAGTACTGAATATCCCATGGACTAGAGTATCTATGAATCGCAAGCGACTCACATATAGCATGGTTGTTTGCCTTTATCAACATAAAAATTGTAAATTGTCAAAGATATTTTTAAAAACTATTTCCTGTATTATACCAGACTAAGATCGGGAGGAAGGGACCTCAGAGTCTTCTAAAGAATTGGCAAAAAAAATGCATTAGGATATTTTTTGATTGAGTTCCAGAAGATGAGCCCTTCAATTTGGAAGATACTAAAAATATGCCTACAGCTGCCTCCTCAAAATACAGGGGATTTGGACATGATTTTGAGACCTGTAATGAGAAGAAATATCCATTGATAATAGGAAAAATGAAAGTTGTAAGAAGGCAAATGAATTACATAAAGGTCTATATCCTTGTCATTAGTGAGTTGAAATGGACTGGTATTGCCCACTTTGAGGTGAATAATCATATGGCCTCTACTGGAAAGAGAGCTCTGGTGGCATACTCTGTAGGGGGTTGCTCTAGTAACCTAAAGGCTACACCTCTCGGAAAGTTTGAATTTCCTAGCCACTCCTCAGGAGAACCATAGGCAGTCTCCTCCCATGTGATTCACAACCTTGGAAATGACTCATAAAACCCAGGAAAAACCGGCCAGAGAGGGGAGACAGGAAGCTGCACTGGGGAAGGTCACCTCGGATAACAGCAAAGAAACCCAGGAAAAACCGGCCGGAGAGGGAAGACGGGAAGCTGTGCACTGGGGAAGGTCACCTCGGATAACAGCGAAGAGGCATCTTCCAGGTACCCAGAAAAACCGGGCCCTCGGGCCAGAAAGGAAAACATAATCTACACAGGAGTTCTACAGGACACATCACCTTCCCTTGGAGACAGTAC
>NW_006399980.1:4195502-4199066 GCF_000299155.1 Elephantulus edwardii
TATGTGGAACAGATCATCTGGGAGGCTGGGCTCTATGAGGAGGAATGTGGCATCAGGATTGGAGGAAGACTCAACCTACATTTTGCAGATGACACAACTGTACTTGTCAAAACGGTCTAGGACCTGAGCCATTTACTGCAGAAGATCAGGGACTTTAGCCTTCAATATGGGTTGAAATGCAACTTAAAAAAAAAAAGATTCTCACCAGTAGGCCTTGGTAGTTTGCTTGGCTCTATAGTCAACACTCTTGGTACCGGCAGCCAGGAAATCAAAAGAGGAATTGTACTGGGAAAATCTGCTGTCAGGGACTTCTCCAGAGTACTGAAGAGCAATGATGTCAGTCTAGAGAATAAGGTATACCTGATCCAGGCCCTGGTCTTTGTAATTACTTGGCTATGCATCAGAGATCTGGACAATGACTAAGGATGATAGAAAGCAAATCGATGCCTTTGAGTTGGTGCTGGAGAAGAATATTGAACATACCATGGATTGCTAAGAGAGCAAACAGGTCTCTCCGGGAGAGAGTAAAATCCAGATGTTCCTTGGAGGCTAGAATTTTGAAGCTTTGTCTGATATACTTTGGGCATGTTGTATGAAGGGACCAGTCCTTGGAAAGGGACATCATGCTTCGAAGGATGGAGGGATAGCTCAAGACAGGAAGACCCTGACTGAGATGGATTGACTCAGTGACTAGGTAGTGGTGTTAAGTATGTCAGAGACGATGAAATTGACTCGGGATAAAGCAGGGTTCAGAGCTGTTGTACATAGGGCCGCTATGAGTCACAGGCAACTCGATGGTACATAACAAGTTGACCTAGTGGTAAGGAACTATGCTGCCAACCCAGAGGCCTACAGTTTGAGTCCACCAGTAGGTTCAAGGAAGAAAGATGGACAGTCAGCTCCCACGAAATTAAGTGTCTCAGAAAACCCACTGGGGAGGGGGGCATCAGCTATGGGCTGGTGCTGACTCGACAGTATATAACAATACAACAATTACTAAAAGGCAAAAGTCAACAAATATCCCAAATGTTTGATCTGTACCATGCCATGATTTCATACATCAGCTTTTCCTTTTTTGTTCACTTCCCACACCTCTGTGTTCCTTGGGTTCTTTGATTCATTGGAAGGTCTTACTAAAACTCAAATTTCTCAGGGAAATGACTCATGTTACTGTGTGTGATGCAGGCTGGTAATACTGTGGGTAATGTAGGTTGGTGTTGCAGAGATTGATGAGTGATGAGTCAGGATCCTTCAGACTGTCAGTTGTGAAACAGCTGGATGCTTTGTCCCAGGAGAGCCAGGATCCCAAAAGAGTGGGAGCACTGAGCATCTATGAACTCGTATAGACCTCTATTTGGGTGGGGTTTGTATTTCCCTCTAATCCTGTCTGCTTAAAATACAATAAATAATTCATCACAAAATAAAAAGTTAATCAGTGGCTAGAAAAGCCATTTTGAACAATAAACTCTTGGCACCACACTTGTAAATGAAATATCAATTATATGCTTACTTAATTAGGTGCCATTGAGTTGAGTACAACTCATTACTATACTATGAGGGAGCTCTGGTGATCTAATAATAAAAAGCTATGCTGCAATACCAAAGACTCGTGGAATCCACCAACTGCTCAGAGGGACAAGGATGGGCAGTCTCCTCTCATATGATTAACTGTCTCTGAAAACCTGCTGGAGGGTCAGCTATGGCTCACTACCAACTCGATGGCACACAATAACAAGCTCTGGTTGTCTAGTAATAAGAAGTCATGTTGCAGTCCCAAAGGCATGCAGTTCGAATCCACCACCTGCTCCAGGGAGAAGGATTGGTGATCTCCTCCTGCTTCTGAAGATCTGCTGAAGGATTAGCTATGAGTCGGTTCCAACTTGATGACACACAAAACCACTACCACTCTATAACGCAGCCATGTCCACTGGCCTCTGGTTGCATGTATGAGTAGGCCCTGACTTAAAACGGTTTGGTCCTAACACATAATAAATTAGTTCTAATACAAGTTTTTTTACCCCATTTGTTTTTGTTATTGCCTGGTAGTCTTTTGAACACTAAATCATAATATTGAACATTTGAAAGTAGGTATCTGAGAATTATGTCAGCAAATTATACACCACAACATTTCATAGAGTGCCTATTAATAATTATAATATGTAAGTAAACACACAAAAAAGCATACAATTATAAAGCATGGTCTTAAATGTGGTTTATTGTACTTCAAAAACATGGTAAATAGGAAACTGTGTATGTTCACTTGCCTACTTGACAGCTTCATTTGGATTTCTGTAAGATGCTTAACAAGTAGCAAGTCCAGAACTATTGATACTTCTCCCATCACATTAAGTTGTTGCTGTTCTTATGTGTTCTCGAGTCGCCTGTGACCCATAATTACCCTATGTACAGCAACTCTGAAGCCTGACCTGTTCTGAGCCAGTCTCAGTGATTCCAACACATCTTAAAGCTATTTCCCCAGTTACTGTATCAATCCATCTCATCCAGGGTCGTCTCTTCCTGTGCTGTCCCTCCATCCTTCTGAGCATGATGTCCTCCAAGGACCTTCCAGGCCATGTACTCAAAGTATGTGAGACGAAGCTTCAAAATCCTGGCCTCCAAGGAGAAACTTGGTTTCACCCTCTCCAGGACAGGCTTGTTTTCCTGGTGGTCCATGGTATAATCAAGACTCTTCTCTACCACCACAACTTGAAGGCATCTATTCCTCTTCCATCTAGTCATTGTCTACCTCTCTGATGCATAGCAAATACTGGCAAAGACCATAGCCTGGATTAGGTATATCTTGGTCTCTAGACTGACATTGTTGCTTTTCAGTACTCTGGAGAGATCCCTGACAGCAGATTTTCCTAATGCAATCTCATTAAGTAGCAACTTCAGTCCTTCCATTTTTTCATATGAAAACATTTATATAACCATCCCCTTCCTCCCACCTCTTTATGCAATGTGTCAGTAAATCATTCTCCCCTCTAATTTTATACAAATGGTGACATTGTCCCGAGGGAATTGTGCTGCTCACTGAAACTGGTGCTTCTCTGTCTGGGGATTAGAATTCCACCAGTGGCATGGCAGGAGAATTATGGACAGTCTCCTCTTGTGCAGTTTACAGCTTGCTGAAAACTTGTTAGAGGGTCAGCTGAGTTAATTCCAATTTAAAAGCAATGACTTTTTTGAGTTTGAAACAGCTATGGTCTAAATTGCTGTCAGTTCTTCCCTCGATTACTGCCTTGATTTGTCTTCTAAGGTCTCCAGCTCTCCCACAGTTTTTTCTTAGCCCAACATCCAAAGCAATCTTTTAAAAATAAGTGTATTTTGTTTAAATACTTTACTTTTTTATCTTTTATTTATTCATTGCTGCACATTTCTCTTTCCTTTCCTTACCCCCCAGCCCACCCCTCAAAGCACCCCTTGTTCCAGATTGTTTACACACACACAGACACATGAAATTATATATATACAATTCCCTAGGGACTGTGCTACCATTTGTGTAAAATTAGATGGGAGAATGATTTCCTGACACATTGCATACAGAGGTGGGGGGAAGGGGAT
>NW_006399980.1:4201777-4219905 GCF_000299155.1 Elephantulus edwardii
CTTGGGAGGGTGGAGGGACAGCGCAGGAGGGGAAGACCCTCTATGAGATGGATTGATTCAGTGACTGGGGTAATTGGGATGGGTGTGTCAGAGGCAATGCGATTGGCACAGGATAGAGCAGGTATTAGGGCTGTTGTACATAGGGTCGCTATGAATCGCAAACGACTCGACGGCACATAACAACAACAGCAACAACATATATATGTATGTGTGTGTATATATATATATGAGATATTCTTTTCAGACAGTTCTTCTCATTTGTTCTAATGCAGTGTACATTATCTCTCTTTTGCGATTTCTTTCCCACCTCCCCCACTTCTGTCCTCTTTTATAACAGTAGTGTTATGCAATATTTAATTATTTTGTGACTGAGATATTTCACTTAGCATAATGTCCTCAAAGTTCCCCCATGTTGTGTAATGTTTTACTATTTCATTGTAATGCTACATAGTATTCTATTGTGTGGATGTACCATAGTTATTCTATCCATTCATTTATTGATGGGCACTTGAGTTGCTTCCTTCGCTTTTCTGTTTTGAATAATGCAGCAATAAACATAGGTGTGTATGCATCTGTTTTTAGTTGTGGCTCTGATTTCTTTAGGGTATATTCCCAGTAGTGGAATTGATGGGTCAGATGGTGGTGTTACTATTTCCAGTTTTTCGAGAAAGCGCCAGACTGCCTTCCATAGTGGTTGTACTGTTTTGCAAACCCACTAACAGTGAATAAGAATTCTAATCTCTCTACATCCTCACTAGCATTTGCTGTATGCTGCCCTGCTGAACTTTACTATTGTTGCTGTAGTGAGATATCTCACAGTTGTTTTAATAGTTTACTTCTAAGATTCTAAATAGTAAATTCTTTTCGTGTGATATAAGAAATGATTAAGCGAAATATTATTAATTAAAAGTCCTCAGTTTTTTTCAGTGGAATTTTTAAATTGCATATTTAAATGAAAATCTAAATGCTAACCCCAAAGTCATACCTTTCTGGTGATTTGAATTCACCAACAGCTCCTCAGGAGAAAGATGGCAGTCTACTTATGGGCAGTTTGTAGCCTTTTGAACATGCTGGAGGGTCATTTGTGCTGAATCAGTTATGACTTAACAGCATTTAATTTTATTTTGTTGAATTATATGAATTTCTGAAGGAAAAACTGAGGCTATTTGGGTTCATAATCAGTATTGAAAAGCATTCCTGGCTTCGGTTTCTTCATTTTCTTCTACAAATAATTAAATGGAAGCAGGTTACTATGAGTTGGAATTAATGGCAACCAGTTCCTTGTTTTTACTGTCACCTGTTGGATTCCTTGGGGTTCTGATGGCTTAGTGGTAAGGAATTTTGCTGCAAATCCTAAGGCAGGTGATTGGAATTTATCAGCAGGCTCTGAGGGAGAAAAGAGGAGCAATCTTCTCCTGTGCGAGTTACAACCTTTGACAATCTTCTGGACGGTTAAATAGCTCTGAGTTAGTTCTGATTCCATGGAGCATAACTACAACTTTGAATTCCTTTGCATTTTTTATTGTCTGCTGGTTCTACTTCCAACACTCTAGCCCCATTTAAAAATATCTAAGAATACTGAGTAGGTTTGATGTTGCCTTCCAACTCCTTTGGTTTATAGTCACTGCCTGGAGCAATGTGGAAATGGATTCTGATACTTAGCAGATGTGATTTGTTATCAGTGTCTGGTATGGGCGAAGGGTCAGTGAGTGATGTATTTGCCATTATTAAAATACTGTTGATAATATTGGCAGCTCTTAAGTGATTACTTGCAATGGCAGTTGCTTCAATTTTTAATACTTTAAATGTTTTGACAGTCATGTAAACAAGTAATTTAAAAACTTAAGCATCAGTGGATTTACAAATTCTGATTTTATTGCTCAGTAACTATATATATTAGAATTTAAAAAGATTGAAGACTCTACGGGTGATTGATCTAATTTTAATTCCTATATTTAATACGGTGGCACTAATCATCACCAAAAACTGCATATTTAGTAATAGTTTTGAAAGCATTTTAAGAGTAAGTTTATATAAATTAGATTTACCCTTTTGAGTTTTATAGCCCTGTTTGTTTTCATAAGTAGATATAACAGCATAAACATTATAATGTTGAGTTAGAATTTTTCTGTTACCCCAAAGAGTTTCTTTCAGCCCTTAACTATTACTTTGAGAAAATGTGAAAATTTGTCTTGCATTTGAAGACTATAGACATTTGAAGAATAAAAATTATTTAAATGGCATTGAAAGTTATTTTTAGGAATTAATTGCCTTCCGTTAATTGTTATATTGCTACTATTCATACTGTTAAAGTATTGGACTGTTTAAATACTGGAAAAATATTATTTCTATTTAACTCCTTCAAGAAAAAGATTCTTTAAAGCTTCAAAGTAACATTAGATCATGTTGAAGATGTTCTAAAGCACCATGTTGAAATATTTTATTTTTAAATTTTACAGAAGAAAATTCCACAAGACAAAGTGATGACTTGGGAAGCCAGTTTACAGAAATATTCATTAAGCAACCAGAAAATATCACTCTCCTGCTATCCTTATTGGAGGTAACTAGGAACTCTTGCTATTTTTGTCATCTTAATGAGCATTCTTTTAGTTCACTTTTCCTGCTGTTAAGAAGCATTATGTGCATACATTTTTAAGGTGGTGAGTTTATTATAACAGAGACAAGAAATAAATATGTATTTCTAAGGAAAAATATAATTTATTAAAATACTGTCTACTTTTTTTAAATTAAATTTTATTCGTTTTAATGAACATTTACAGAGATTTTTGGGTTTTCATTCATTCATTGTTGCACTGTTTTCTTCACCCTCATCCCCAGTTCGTTCTTCTCCCCCCCCATGTCTTTTTTTAGTTGTCCAATTGCCACAGTGCTTGTGAAAGCCAGTTCTGATTAATCTCCTTTGTCAGTGTGTCTCTTGCCATTCCCTATCACTCCTCCCAAAATACTGTCTACTTTTTAAATTTTCTTTTAGTTGGTTTTCATTCATAGACATTTAGTTTCATAATGGTAATGACCATTGTATAATGATAGTCTACTTTTTAACGTATTTCTAACTTTTACCAAATACTGTTTTTTCCAGTCATTAACATTTTCATTTCATCATCAGTTTATGTTATTTTTCCCTTTTCTTTTTATTGCCTTTTTTCCTCTCTACATTCACTCTTTGGAAGTTTATTAAACTTTCATTCTTTGTTTTTCTTGTAAGTGTGAACTACAATTATTAAATACTGTAAATGTTTACATTACAGGAGTTTGATTTCCACGTTCGTTGGCCTGGTGTAAAGCTTCTTACTTCTCTTTTAAAACATCTAGGCCCTCAGGTGCAGCAGATTATTTTAGTCAGCCCCATGGGTAAGTGATTTGCCTTCCTTATGTCATTTGATTAGCAAAGTAATTTTCTAGAGAAAGACTAAAATGATTTGTTAATAAATTATTTGTAATTTGAATTAATATGTGTATTTTTAGCATGTCAGAATTTTCACGTTTGCTTTTTCTAGGTGTTTCAAGATTGATGGATTTATTAGCAGATTCCAGGGAAGTTATACGTAATGATGTAAGTTCAGTTTGCAAAAAGAGTTCAAGAATGTGTAGTCCTTTATTTGTCTTTACAGATGAAACTTTTTTATCCTTATTAAAGTTAAATTTGGAAAGTTGTGATTAATGATCAGTCTTTTAGACTTTTAAAAGTTATGTTGGAGGCCACAGTATATCTTTCTTTTTCTTATGTAGGGAGTGTTTTAACTTAAGCAAACAATTTTTCCTTTCTCATATTTGTATTGGTTTTCATACAATCATTCATATACATTGTGTTTCATGCATGTACATTGTGTTTTATACAATCTCTTATCTACATTGTATTTCTTTCATGCATTTTGTGCACCATACAGTCATTCATACTCATTGTATTTCACACCATTAATTACTATTTATCTACCCTTCATGTCCACATTAAATCTTTCCTATTCCTTCACCTCCCCCCTTTTCCTTCTCATCTCAGCTATCCTAGTGATTTTCCTCTTTCTACTTTTTCTACTCCTTTCTTCCTTTCTCCTTTTCCTTTTGAACATATATATGTATCTTGCTCAGTTATCCTTCTGTTCTTACAGTAATGGTCTTATGCAGTGTTTGTCCTATGAGACAGTTTTTTCACTCAGTGTAATACTCCATACTCTCCCACGTTATATAGTGTTACAAAATTGTTGTTCCATAGTGCTGCATAGTATTCCATTGTGTGAATATACCGGTCAGTTCATTTGTTGATGGACATTTGGCTGTTTCCATTTTCTTGCTATTATGAATAATTCTGCTATGATCATAGGCATATCTTCATTTGTGTCTGTTTTCTTATTTCCTTGGGGTATATTCCTAGTGGTGGAATAACTGGGTCACATCAGACTGCCTTCCAGAGTGATTGTACCATTTTACAATCCCACACAGAGTGTATGAGAATTCCAGTCTTTCCACATCTTCTCTAACATTTATTGATTGATGTCTTATTAAACTTTGCTACTGAGATTGTGTCTCATTATAGTTTTGATTTACATTTCTCTGATTGCCAGTGATTTGAAAATTTTGTCATGTGTCTTTTGCCCGCTCAGTGTCTGTCTTTTGCCAGCCCAGTGTCTTCCTTTGTGAAGAGCCTTTTCATGTCTTTTATTCATTTTATTATTGGGTTTTCAGTCTTTTTCCCCCCTTATATTTTGTAATCTTTAGCTTTGAGACCATTGCTAAATGTTTTTTCCTCTTTATGTTAACTTTCTTTTCACCCTATTGGGAAAAAGTTTTGATGCACACAGGGTCTCTTTGTTGTGCATTTCTGGTTGTATTTGCAAGCCTATTTATGCCATCGGTCAGGGCTTTTAAGTTTGCCCTTATGGTTTTAGGTCCACCTTGAATTGATTTTTGTGTGTGAAATGTGGATTCTGTCTCAGTTTTCTGCAGGTAGAGATCCAGGTTAGCACCATTTGTAAAACTACTAAACACAACTATAAGAAACAATAAGAGACCTATCTAAATGGGAATATAGTCCCTGTTCTCAGATAGGAAGTCTCAACATGTAAAAATGATAATCGTCGTGAAAGGAATTTACAGATTCAATCTAATCCTAATACAGATACCAAACACATTCTTTAAAGAGATAGAAAAGGCAATTTGCAGTTTAATTTGGAAAGGAAAGAGACTTTAGATAAGCAAAACTCTTCTGAAAAATAAAAATAAAGTGGGAAAAATAGCACTTTCTTATCTCAAAACATATTATATGGCCATAGAAACCAAAACAGCATGGTATTGGTACATGTTAGACGCAGAAACTAATGAAAGGACATCAAGAGCCTAAAAGCAACACATCTATGTATGGCCAATTGGTATTTGACAAGGAAACAAAACCTATTAAATGGGTAAATGACAACCTTTTAAACAAACCATTTTACTATACAAATTTATTTCTTGTACAAGTTTAGGGTTTTTTTTCCATCCTCTTCTAAAAGGTTTTATTGACTCCAAATTGTTTTCTCCAGAATCTTTCCTTTTCCTTCAAAGAGTAGAAAAAAGTCTCCCACACTCTGAACTGTACAAATTTAAGAAAATGTAATATTTGGAACTCTCATCTTTACTTGATTGATTAAAATATGAAGGATTTTAAAAAATATTTTCTGTTTGATTGTGAAGAATGATTTGTTCTGGAATTATTTTATTATTTTTATTTATTCTGTAAAATTTGCGTGGAAGTTTGAATATTTTGTATCGATGCCACATTATTCTGTTACTTGAAAAATTTACATTATTGTTCAATTTCAGTTGGGTTAAAATTGTAATATTTTAGACAATAGTTAGAAAAATATTATAAAGTTACATGCTTTAAAATATATTAAGCTAATTCAAGTTCTGTATTTATGAGGAGAAACACAGGGTCCACAAAAACAAAGTAACATGTTCTTCATTAGTCACACAGATAGAATTTTTAAATTTTTTTGTAAGTTATTGACTCAGTTTTATAGATATTCCAGTTATATGGGAATATAAGTTATGAAGACTTTTTTTGTTCTTTACTATTTAAATATTTTTTAAAAAAATTATTTAAATGAGACCCCATCTATAAGTACTTTTGAGCATCCTGGACTAAATGTCCCTATGTATCTTGTTTTCTATTCTGTTTCCTTGACCTTTAATTTAAAAAAGTATCACATGAATCATTGAATAGAGAAATCACCTTTTTGGGGGCCTATTTTAGTACCATTTTAATTTTCAGATATTGTATAATAATAGTCATTTAAAAAATAATTATTCTTTATCTTTCTCAGTTTTTATTTCAAGAAAAATAATTATGTTCATTTTTATTAATTGATGGAATTAGAGATTAACCTACATTTTTATTACAACTTGAGTTTTGGGGTTTTTTCCATGTATTTAATGGCTGTGTTTTCTTTGGTTTAAATAAACCTATTAATTTGGATTTGTTTGTGAACACAACACTGTCAGTTACTTTATATATTACACTATACCACAGTTTCTAGTTATTTCCAGATGATCTTCAGCAGCAAGATTTTAAAGATTTTGCTTGCAGGTGATATTAATGTAAAACTACTAAATTAATGATCTAACTACTGTTAGATCATTTCCACATTCTGTTGGATCACATTTATAGGGAATGGGAATAAATATGGATCTCTTTGAGTCAGTTGGCCAGGTAAATGTTCTCCAAATTTCTTGGCATAACTTAGTGAACACATCCAGGACTGCATCTGTTTGCTCAAATATGTCAGTTGGTATTTCATCAATTCCTGGGGTCTTATTTTTTGCAGATTCCTTCAGAGTAGCTGTAACTTCCTCTTTTATTACTGTTGGATTTGGTAGAGTGATAGATGCAAACAAAATCTTGGAGAATATTATCCAGTATGCTTGCTGTAAGGGAGACCATGAACTTAGTAAATTTATTTGTCATTTATTATAGATGCACTGCAAGTACACCAAATGTTTGGAAAAAACCCAGCAAAGCAACTACCAATTTCTTCTGAGTGACAGACTACTTCCATTCTTTTATTTGGTTGTGAGAAATATAACACACATAAATGTAGAGGGAAGAAACTCCCAAAACCATCCGTGATCAAGATTTTTCTTTATCATCTAATTCCTCCCCCACCTTTGCCTCAGTATCATCTTTTCTTGGCCAGAGTGTTTAAATGCATTCAATTTAGTTTACAATTTATTCGTGCACATTTCAGTGTGCAATTTAGAAAAAGAAAATACATGTGTGAATATTCTCATACACACACACACACACACACACTCCCTTTTTAACTAATTTAACAAATTTGGTGGTTTTCTTGGTCCTCAGACTAAATAAAATAACTCCACATTCAGGTTTCCTTACTCGCTCTAAATGCTATCAAGCCAGTTCCTGCTTCTAGTCACCCTTCATTGGGTTTCCAAGGCTGTAAATCTTAATGGGCAGAGACATCTCATATGTCTTCCATCTGTTAATTCTAATAATTGGATTAGGATCAAGTCCAGCTTTTGGCTAGAATATTTCCTAGGTGATGGGGTTTATTTAATTTTGTAGTGCATCCAAAACTAAACTCATTTCCATCGGGTTAATCTCAATTCCTAGGAACAGTCAGTATATGTTGTCTCATCTTCAGTGATCTGTGAAGTCACCTCACGGGGTGATAGATTCCTGCAGTACGAAGCTCTCTATTAACTGTATATCTAATTGTTTCATCTGCTAATGAGCATTATTCAAGCATGTATTCTGTTAGGAGTTATAAAGTGATCATTTCTCTAGTTCTTTCATTCTAATATATTTTAAGTTATTATCATCTAATCTATAAAGAAGAACTTTACTTCATCAACAATTGCTACTTACCACACTAACATACAGTGCACACTGAAAGATAAAATTTTATCCCTTTAATTACTAATTTTCAAAATTAGGTGTTGGTACCACCTTACTTTTAGTGACCAACAAGTATACTTTTAATAAGATGTTAATGGATGTAAGCATGTATGTATTAATTAAGAGCAGGAAATTGTATAGTCTTAGGAACATAAGGAAAAAAACAAATCAACTTAAAAAATGATAATGTTCTAAAAGGCCTGGCCAGTTCTAAAATTCTTTGATTTTTTTTTTCTCTTTTAAAGTAACTTGAAAATGTCTTATAAAAATTGTAGTCCGCTTATCATTCTTTTTCTTCTCTACAAGGGCGTCTTACTACTTCAAGCACTAACAAGAAGTAATGGTGCAATCCAGAAAATTGTTGCTTTTGAGAATGCTTTTGAGAGACTACTAGACATTATTACGGAAGAGGGGAACAGTGATGGAGGTACAGTATGAAGAGCTAGGTTAAAGAAAATCATTTATACTTACCAGGCTTTTAACATCTAGAGAATATAAGTGGAGGGAGAAATGGGAACTCATGTTTTATATTCTTTCCTTCATTTACTTATTATGATGCATTGAAGTGTGCATTGTTTGTTTTTTTACTTATCCTGCTTGACCTTGTTGGGTGGCTAGAGTCTAGGTTGACATCTTCTCTTATTTCTGGCAAAGCTTAGCTAATCTCCTTAAATATAGTTTCTGTCACATTTCCTTCCTTTCTGAAATTCTGAACTCAGATCTAGTCATCTGATTTGACTCTGTTGTTTTGCTTTTTGTCTTTCTGAGTGCATTGTGGGCTTTTGCTTCTTACCTGTTTTCTGTTTCACGAATCTCCTCACCTATTCTTGATCTACTCTTAAACTTTATCAAATAAGTTCTTAATTTTCCTTTTTAAAAAGTTCTTTGTAGGCAGTTTATAATTTCTTATTCTTTGCATATATTTCCAGTTTACCTTTTATGTCTTTGAATATAGTTCACTTAAAATCTCATAGTCTTGTCTATTATTTCTAGTATTTTAAGTCTTTTGTTCTTTTGGTCCTTGTAGATTTGCAGTGTTCTCTGCTCCTGACTGTTGTTAGGATTAATAGCATTATTTATAGTAAATAGGCGAAAGTGATGATAATTCCTTTCTGAGAAATACGTGTTTATTTCTGCTATACCTTCAGAGTGCAATTTGATTTGGGCCCCCTTACTCCACTTGTTTGTCAGGAAGTGTGAGGATGGCACAGGATAGAACAGGGTTCAGATCTTTTGTTCACAGGGTCACTGTGAGTCATATTTTACTTGATGGCACCCAATAACAACACTCCAGTTGAAGGGTAGAGATTTCCCTAACCACTGGGCAGTGCGCACTCAGGGTGCAAGAGTTAGTTATTTTTGGTGATTATTGCTGTAAAGATAAAGTCCTCTGAGGTTCTAGCGTATTGTATAGATTGTTCTTTATTAGATTCCCTGCCTTTTTATAAGACTTTAATTTTGATTTATTTTTCCTTCCCTCATCAGACTGTCAGCATGAATGTTTTAGATTTTTCCAGTATTGAGAATTGAACTCCTGGCCACCAGTTAGGTTTATCTTGTTTACCTCTCTAGATATCTATGTTCTCTTCAGTTTTAGTCTACTAAACTGCCAGCTCTTAATTACTTTATGTTGTTTTGTTGAGTTTTTTTAAAAATTCATTGCTTTAGTTTTTTTTAAGGAGAATGTTGTGCTAAAATCCTAGCACTGGGGTGGTTGTTGTTAAGTGCTGTCAAGTTGCAGGCGACTCATAGTGACCCTATGAACGAAAGTTCTGGACACTTCCTATATAACTTTTGTCCAGGTTCATAGTTTCCAGAGGCAAGCTATTATGGAAGTGGGTGCCACTCCTGCTTCCAAGCTTGTTTTAATTGGGAAGCTCCACCAAACACTGTCCACCATGGGTAACCATTCTCACATTTGACTCATCAGTGTCACAGTGTTCGGCTTCACAGCAGGCACTGTGGTAAAAGGAGAAAATAACTTATGTTTGTATATCCTGAATTTAGTTTATTTGTACTTTTGGATCTGTAACTATAGTCAGTTATATATTCATCACTTCTCAGCTCATTTTTTGACATTTCTTCTCTATGACAATAGTAAAGAAAAAATCTACTGAGTATATATACCTGGCAGTAATGAATATTCCAGTGTGAGTCAAGAGTATGAGAGTAACACCAGCCATGATAGTTAAGGTTCTATGGTATCTTGGCTAGGCCGTGATTCCCAGTGGTTTTGCAGTTATGTAAGTATAATTTGGAAGTTTTAAAATTATGTAATCACCTTCCATTTTGTGAGCTGATGTGATCTTCCTTCATTTTCACATAATGCCTGTCTTGACATAATGACCTGTTTAATATTAAATCTAATCTTGCCAGTAATAAAGAATAGGTGTACTAATTTAGAGATAACATCTAGCTGGAGATAAAGATTTTGGAGCCTTTATACATATATACATATAGAGGAAAGAAAATGAGATCAGCAAGAAAATTTAGATGAGTTACTCAGAGTTAAGTGAAGAATGAAAAGGGAAGCAGGCTAGGCAGAACCTAATGTTGTGAGTAGTAGGGTTGTAGAGGAGCCAGAATTGGTAAAAGAGGCTGAGAACAAATAGAAGAGTTGTCGTTAAGTGCTATCATGTTGCAGGCGACTCATAGCGACCCTATAAAGGAGAGTCCTCAACGCTTGCATGTCCTTTATCCTCTATCCAGGTTCATAGGGTTTCTGGAGGCAAGCTATTACAGAAGTGGATGCCACTTCTGCTTCCAGGCTTGTTTTTAAAAACCAAGAGAAAAAGAAATTTCAAGAAAAAGACGTTGGAACCACAATGCCATGTGCTTTAGAGAGCAAAATATGATCATTTATTAAAAAATATGTAATAGTTACCTACTATTATATGTGTTCCTGAGGCTTTGTCTTTGTCTCTTTCGAGGATAAAGAAGTGAATAGGAGGTTTACAAATGCCTTTCTTCATGTGTTATATTCTAGTGGTGAACCACTCTCACTCCTCCCTCAAAACAAACCCCTGGCAACCCAGTTCTTGTCAGATTGACTCAGATTTATGGTGATTTCATGCATGTCAGAGTAGAACTATGATCCATAGGTAGGATTTTCAGTGGCTGCTGTTTTGGAAGGAGACCACCAGACCTTTCTTCTCTGGAGTGTCAGCGTGGACTTAAATCTGCAACCTTTCACTTTTTGAGAAAAGACTTTTTGTTTTCAAACAAAGACTCTGGGTTTTTTCAAATCTAGGAACTCTGAAAAAGATAGACTCTGTATAACAATGATTTTTATAAGTAACAGCATTCTGTGAGAGTGTATACTTAGAGACCAAAACCCAGTCATTGGTCAAGGTAGTTAACCTTGAAGAAATTATTCTTACACTGAAATTGAGGGAAAAAAGAGTATACTTTACAGAGAGGTGAAAGGGTAGCTGAACATAGAAATTAAGAGCTCACTAGGGAATCTGGGGAGGAAGGTAGCAAAGATGACCTTGGGCCCATGGAGTGGCAGTCACAAATCAAAATAATTTGCCTGCCCTGACGTACTGAAAAATTCCGAGCTTGGAGACTGTTCCTTTTTAAAAAAGGTTTAGGGATTGAAATTTCTACCAGGTTTGCTCAGTCTTAACACTGCCTTGTTCTGCTTTTTCCTCCAGGTATAGTAGTGGAAGATTGTTTAATTTTGCTTCAGAACTTGTTGAAAAACAACAATTCAAATCAAAATTTTTTTAAAGAAGGCTCATATATTCAACGTATGAAACCTTGGTTTGAAGTTGGTGATGAAAATTCTGGCTGGTCTGCCCAGAAAGTGACTAACTTGCATCTGATGCTACAGGTATGCTGTCCTTTCAAAGAAAATGACTCATATTTGATAAATCCAAAATATTCAGTTGATTTCATATAAGTTTAAACACTGTTAACATACAAGTTTGTATTTATGTGACTGCTCCATCCCATATACTCATACACCCTTTTAATACTCATCCTCCGTTATTCTTAAATCTAGCAATTGTGTTTCATATTTTATTCTCCTTTTTTGCCCTGTTAGATTATTATAAAACATATCCTATTTTCCTAATTGTACGTCAGAGAGTAATAGATTAATTGTTGATTTGAATTTTAAAGTCTGCTTTGAATTAGAGATCTAATAACATATATTTTGGTACTTAAAATATTAAACTTAACAAGTAAGTTCATTACATACGCATTTCTTGAGAGCCAGACACTGAGTTCTGGGAGGTGAATTATAATATCCTTTTCCTCAAAGATCAGAAAACTGAGCTTTAAGGAAAATACAAAAGTTGAGAAAACAATGTATCTTTACTTTCATTAAAGCTTTCTGGTAAAAGCAAAGGAATAGAAGTAGTAAAATAGAGTCCTCAACCTTTGCTGTCAGATAAAATTCTGGAATTCTTTGAATTGTTTCATTTATTCTTTTATTAAATTTTTTTTCTCCAACCATTTGAATTTGTGTCATCTTCCCAATGTTGGTTTTTTTCATCCTTTTAGTGATTCTTCTAGATCTTTGAATGCCTTTAGCATTGGATCTCTGAATTTTTAGACCACAAAACTGGATAACTGACCTCTAATTGATTATAGTCTAAATATGTTATAGACCCTAGAAGTTGTGTATGTAGTTTGATCAGTAATTAGGATGACTGTGTGTTAAAATTTTCCAGCACAGTGTTCATTTTATGATTACTAATACTCACCAACTACTTATGTTAATTCATTTGTATTAATTCCAACTTGTGGAGAATCTCTGTTGGGCTTCGGAAGCTATAAAATATTTATGGGAGATGATTGCTTCATCTTTCTCTTTGTTGTTGTTATGTTCCATCGAGTCGCCTGAAACTCATAGCGACCCTATGTACAACAGCCCTAAATCCTGCTCTATCCTATGCCAATCTCACTATCTCTGACACACCTATCCCCATTACCCCAGTCACTGAATCAATCCATCTCATAGAGGGTCTTCCTCTCCTGCACTGTCCCTCCACCCTCCCAAGTGTGACATCCCTCTCCAAGGACTGGTCCCTCCTTGTAACATGTCCAAGGTATGTCAGACAAAGCTTCAGAATCCTTACCTCTCCAGGACAAACATGTTCATTCTTTTAGCAGTCCAGGATATATTCAATACTCTTCTCCAACACCGTAGCTCAAAAGCGTTAATTCTCCTTCTGTCATTGTCCAGCTCTCTGACGCATAGCAAGTGATTGCAAAGACCATGGCCTGTATCAGGCACACCTTAGTCTCCAGAGTGACGTTTTTGCTCTTCAGTACTTTGGTGAGGTCTCTAACAACAGACTTTTCCCATCGCGATATGTCTTTTCATTTCCTGGCTGCTGGTGTTAAGAGTGTTGATGGGGGAGCCAAGTAAATAAATAAAGCTGTTAACAATCTCAGTCTCCTCACCATCCGTCTTGATGCTGCCTGCCAATTGTCACAGTGGTGAGAATCTTTGTTTTCTTGATACTGGGTCTTAATCCGTATTGAAGGCTGCAGTCCTTCACCTTCTGCAGCAAGCATTTCAGGTCCTCATTTCAGCAAGCAGAGTTGTGTTGTCTGCCTAATGCCGATTGTTGATGAATCTTCCTTCAATCCTGATGCCACATTTCTCCTCATATAGCCCAGCCTCCTGGATAATCTGTTTTGCACATAGATTGAAAAGATAAGGAGATAGGACACATACGTGGTGTATACCCTTCCAGTTTTGAACCATACAGTGTTTCCTTGCTCTGTTCTGATGACTGACTCCTGGTCCAAGTTACAGGTTTCTCATTAGCACAATCAAGTGTTCTGGGATTCCCATTCTTCTCAGACTTAGTCACAGTTTTTTGGGAACCACACAATCAAGTGCCTTTGCATAATCAATGAAACACAGATAGACAATTCTCTGGTACTCCCTGCTTTTAGCCAAGATCCATCTAACATTAGCTGCAATATCCCTAGTTCCATGACCCCTTCTAAACTCAGCCTGCACTTCTGGCAGTTCTCTGTTGATGTGCTATTCCAGTCGTTTTTGGATATTCTTCATCAGACTCTTGCTTGCTTGTGATATTAATGATATTGTTCAATAATTTCCACACTCTGTTGGATCACCTTTCTTTGGAATGGGAGCAAATATAGATCTCTTCCAGACATTTGGCTAAGTGGTTGTCCTCTAGATTTCTTGTCACAACTTGGTGAGCACAAGCAGGGCAGCATCTGTTAGGTGAAATATGCCAACTGGTATACCATCTATTCCTGGGGCCTTATTTTTTGCCAATCCCTTCATAGCAGCTTGAACTTCTTCCTTCATTACCATAATATGAGCTCTTGCTCATATTTTGTTTCATGAAATTCTTCTGTGTCTGCCAATTCCTTTTGATACAATAACTCTATATCTCTTCCCATCTTCTTTTAATGATTCCTGGATCATTTAATATTCTGCCCAAAGCATCCTAAGTATTGCATCTTGAGGTTTGAATTTGTTCTTCAGCTCCTTTAGCTTAAGACATGCTGAGCGAGTTTCGGCCCTTTTGATTTTCTGACTCCAGCTCCTTGCACATTTCATTGTAATACTTTACTTTTTCTTCCCATGCTGCCTTTTGAAATCTTCTTTTCAACTCCTTAATATCTTGATTTCTTATCTTTCTTTTGAGGATCAAATAATGGATTCTAACTGTTAATCTTTCTGGTAGCCAACCAATACATATCACTCTAGGATACCAGGACTCCTTAATTACTAATAATGTCTCCATTCATTTAAAATATGTGAAAGTTTGGATGATAAATTTTACAGTTAACCTATTTAGGATATACCTGCAAACTATTACAGAAGGTCAAAGACCTTCTTTGTATTTTTACTTAGTTTGTCTTTCACATACTCGAATTATATATCTAAATAACTTACTAGTTTTATTACATTTTAGACTGGATCTGATGAAGAGCACAAACATATATTTCCTTTTGTTGTTATTGTAGTTATTAGGTCCCATTGAGTTGTGTACGACTCGAACAGCGAGTCTGAACCCTGTCCTATCCTGTGCCATCTTCATACTTCCTGACACAGTAGAGCCTATTGCGGTAGTTACCGTGGCAGTCCACCTGATTGAGAGTCTTCCTCTCCTTTGCCGACTCTCCACCCTCTGACGCATCATGTCTCTTATGAGGATTAGCCCCTTCTAGCAATATGCGCAAAGTATATGAGGCGAGGAACCTCATCATCCTTGCCTTCAGAGTGCACTTCAGCTGCACCCTCTCCAAGACATATTTGGATTTTTTTTTGTTTGTTTGTTTGGTTTGGCTTTTTGTTGTTGTGTACTGTTGAATCGGATAGGAGGAGATTGTCCTTCTCTAGCAGAGATCTAGTAAATTAGAACCACATGTCTTTGGAATTGCAGCACAACTTCTTGCCACTAGGCCAGCAGAGCTCCCTGGGGTGTTGTGGTTATTTGGTTTGGGTTTATTATTATTATTATTATTATTATTACATTTTATTCATTTTAATGAACATTTACAGAGATTTTGGGTTTTCATTCATCCATTGTTGCCCTATTTTCTCTATCCTCCTCCCCAGTTTGTTCTTCTTTTTTATTCCTCCCCCCTTGAAAGTCTGTTTTAATTTGGTTTGGGTTTTTTTTTTGGCAGTCCATGGGATGTTCAGTGCTCTTCTCCACTACCATAGGTCGAAGGCATCAATTCTTCTTCTGTCATTTATTTCTTCATCCATCTCTCAGATGCATAAACAAGTGTTCAGAAAGACCATTGCCTGAATCAGAACCACTTTAGTCCTCAAACTAATGTTGTTGTTGTTGTTGTTGTTATGTGCCGTTGAGTTGCCTGAAACTCCTATTAACCCTATGTACGACAGCCCTAAACCCTACCCTATCCTGAGCCAGTCTCACTGACTATGACACACCTAATCCCATTGCCCCAGTTATTGTGTCAATCCATCTCTCATCCAAGTTTCTTCCTCTCTTGCACTGTCCCTCCACTCTTTCCTTCTCCTAGGATTGGTCCCTCTTGACCACATGCCCAAAGTATGTGAGACAGAACTTAAAAAATCTTAATCTCTAAGGAGAAACTTTTATTCTCCCTAAGACAGATCTATTTGTTCTCCTGGTCATCTACTGTATGTTCGATGCTCTTCTCCAGCACCACAACTCAAAGGCATCAATTCTTCTGTCATCCTTAGTCATTGTCCAGCTCTCTGATGTTTATCATGTAATTGCAGAGACCATGGCCTAGATTAGGTGCACCTTGGTCTCTAGATTTATATCATTATTCCATAATAAGTTGGAGAGTTCCCTAACAGCAGGCTTTTCTGGTGCAGTGTATCTCCTTATTTCCTGACTGCTGATACTAAGGATGTTAATTTTGGATCCAAGTAAGGTGAAGTTGACAATTTCAGTCTCTTCTCCATCCATCATTATGTTACCTGTTGGTCAAGTGGTAAGAATCTTGTTTTCTTGACATTAATATGCAAGTCATAAATGAAGGCTGCATTCCTTGATCTTCTGCAACAAATACTTTTAAGTCTCCCTCACTTTTAGCAAGCAAGGTTGTGCATCTGCATAATGCAGGTTATTGGTGAGTCTCTCTCCAATCCAGATGCCACATTACCCTTCATAGAGTCCAGCTTCTTGGATAATATGCTCAGCATACAGGTATGGAGAAAGAATACAACCCTGATGCACTCCATTTTTAATTTTAAACCATGCAGTTTTTCCCTGCTCTGTTCACACAACCTCCTGGTCCAGGTATAGGTTTTGCGTGAGCATAATGAAGTCCTCTGGGATTCCCATTCTTCTCAGTGTCAGCCATAACTTGTTATATTCCACACAGTCAGATGCCTTTGCATAGTCAGTAAGGCACAATAGACATTCTTTGGGTATTTTCTACTTCAGCCAGGATCCCTCTGACATCAGCAATGATATCCCTGGTGCTATGGCCTCTTCCAGATTCTCCTTGAACTTTTGGCAATTCCCTATCTATGTACTTTACTAGCCATTTTTAAGTGACCTTCTGCAGTATTTTGCTTGCATGTGATAATAATTTTATAGTTTTATTATTATAGATATAGATATTATTATAGATATTCTTTTATGGTTTCCACATTCTGTTGGATCACTTCTCTTGCAACTGAGAACAGATACGAACCTTGTCCAATCCATTGGCCTGACAGCTGCAAATATTCTGGCATAGACTGGTGAGCGCATCCAAAGCTACATCTGTTAATTGAAATAAGTTAATTGGTATCCCATCAATTCCTGGGGCCTTATTTTTTGCAAGTACTTTCAGTACATCTTCCACCTCATCCTTCATTACCATTGGCTCCTGCTCAGATGGTGTTTTTCTGAAATATTTCAGTGTCAATTAGTTCTTTTTGGTATAGTGATTCTGTGTATTCTCTCCATCTTCTTTTGATGCTCTCTGGGTCATTCAGTCTATTGCCCATAGCATATTTCAGTATTGCAATTTGAGGTTTAAGTTTGTTTTTCAGTTCTCAACTCGAGAAGTAGAGTTCTTCCCTTTTTAATTTCCAATTCCAGCTTTCTGCACATTCCATTATAATACTTTTGAGCTACTCTTTGAAAACTTCTGTTCCATTCTTTTTCTTCTGTGTGTTTTCCCTTTGTTTTGGCTTCTGGACACTCAAGTGCAATTTTCAGAGTCTCTTCTGACATCCCTTTGGCTTTTTCTTTCGCCTCTGTCTTTGTGAAGACCTTTTGCTCTCCTTGTGGATGAGATCCTTAATATTCTCCTACAACTCATCTGTTCTTTGGTCATTGGTGTTCAATGCCTCAAACCTATTTCTAAGATGATATTGAAATTCAGATAAAATAGATTAAATATCTTATCTTGGTTCTTAAGGACTTATTTTCATTTTCTTCAGCCTCAGTTTGAACTTGCATTTTAGAATTTAGTGGTTTGACCCACAGACCACCCCTGGCCTAATTTTAACTGCCGACATTGAGCTTCTTCAATGATTTCTTCCACAGATGTGCTTGGTCTGATTTTCATGCAGCCTATCGCATGACATCCATCTGTAAAAGTCACTTTTTTTGTCTTTTAAAATTATGTATACTGCATTGAAGCCAATGAGGGATAGAACAGTTTAAAAATAATATATTTTAGGGCATTATGATTATCATAAGAGTTTGGAATGAGGGTTGCAGAGTGGAGTATATTTGGGGTTAGGGTTGGGAGGGTGCGGGGCGGGGGGGAGGAT
>NW_006399980.1:4221168-4228938 GCF_000299155.1 Elephantulus edwardii
TAAAGAAGCTACCACTATGTGAAGTACTTTTTTAAAATCTCTTCTTCTGCAAAAATTAGAATAGAAAACTGCATATAAAAAGAAATATTTTATATTCTAGTTATGTAATGAGTATTATTTACTATAAAAATTGAAAAAACAGATTGCTTCTGTTTGATTTACTAAGACAATCGCTTCTCGGCCTTTTGGCTAGGATCAAGTGTAAGACAGAAGACCTGGTAGTGAGTCCGTAGAGAGCATCGCTGTTAACCCATCGGCCACACCTCTCTAGCAGGTCTCATCCACCAGTGGCTGGATGGGAAAGACATGAGCAGTCTCCTCCTATACTGTTTACAGTCTCAGAAACCCAGTGAAGCATCCTATGAGTTGGTTATGATGCAATGGCCATGAGAAAGTTTGCTAAAGCTTTTTATACAAGATTTAAAAGGAACTGAGTTTAATTTCACCTGTTTTCTAACTCTAAGATTGAATAGTTGATCCATTCATGACTTTAAAATCAATAACTATCTTCTGCCTCTCACCTTATTCCATCTGCTTTCGTAAAGGTCAGTCATTGCCTTCAAAGCCCCATAGAGAGGAGTGAGGGTAGACAAGGAGTGGGGGACAGAGTGTGGGAGTGTGATTAATCATAGGGTCGCAAAATTTTAGGGGGGATGGGAAACATCTGAGGTGAAAAACAATGTACACAGACTTTATAAATAAACCAGGGGCAGTTCTACTCTGTCCAGTAGAGTTGGAGTTAGAATCAACTCACTGGCAATGGTTTGGGTTTGTTTGTTTGTGCTTTTTCCGTAGAGTTTTCATTTAAGTTACTTAATTTTAAGTTTTCCTTAATGCATCTAATTAAAAATACATAATTGTTTTCCTATTTTGAGGCATACATTATAATTGGTATTATTCATAATTATAATTTTGGTTGGAATTTTTTTTAATTCTCATTTTGTTGGTTAAATTTAGGGGAAACATCTTTTTGAAAAGTTTTGAGGCATCAACATTTACATTTTTTTCAGACTGTCCATTATCTGTGAAGGATCCTCTCTTTTTTTTTTTTTTTTTTGAAGGATCCTCTCTTATGCTATTTTTTTGATAGATAATGCCAGCGAATCTTAAAAAGCTTGACTGTTATGGAGATTGATTTTGGAATTTAGATGCACTGTTATTAATTCTGCTTAGCCGTACATGTTCATATCCTTGAAGATGTATCATGGAGGTGTTGCAACCTAGAAGACACAAATTTAACTAACAAGTTAAAAGTACATGAGTTAAAAATTAACAAGCAATAATATTCCAAGTAGAGGTTCTAGTAGTGGCACAAATCAAGTTACAGAGGGAAGGTGGTTCTTACAATAAAAGGCCTATAGACTAGCACTTTGTCTGTTATAGTGTACAGGTTAGGAACCACAAGATGTAGAGGCTCAGCTATGTCATTTATGCTTCTTAAGTCCTGGAACATAATAGT
The DNA here is from genome assembly GCF_000299155.1 of Elephantulus edwardii. Taxonomy (NCBI): domain Eukaryota; kingdom Metazoa; phylum Chordata; class Mammalia; order Macroscelidea; family Macroscelididae; genus Elephantulus; species Elephantulus edwardii. The sequence goes on from NW_006399980.1 coordinate 4,222,628, forward strand.
CTATGTGTTTCCTACTGCCAAAGGGGCCCTTTAGAGTAGTGAGAGAAGATCCTCACCCTGAAACCCACAGCGTCCCTTTTCAGCAGGAAGTAGCTAAGAGAATACGCCATCCCTTTTTCCTTATGAATCAGGGTGAAGTCTCTCTCAGGGAGGAGTGATAAGGAATGGCAAAGGGCACGCTGACAAAGGAGATTAATCAGAACTGACTTTGACAAGCACTGTGGCAATTGGACAATTAAAACAGACATGGGGGGGAGAAGAACGAACTGGGGAAGCGGGTAGAGAAAATAGTGCAACAATGAATGAATGAGAACCCAAAATCTCTGTAAATGTTCATTAAAACTAATAAAATTTAATAATAATTTTTTTTTTTAAAAAAAAAAAGCTTGACTGTGATGGAGCTCAGGTGGTGTAGACTATAGGGAATGCACTGCTAACCCAAAGAAGGTTTCTCAACGGGTTCAAATCCACTAGAGGCTCTACAGTAAAAAGATGTATTCTCCTTCTGTGCAGTTTATACTCTGAGCTGTGAGTCAGTGGTATATAACTCCACCACGAATGGGTCATTATGATTGCTGGGTCAACAGCAGTGATTTTATTTGTTTGTTTAACAACAAGGAACGTAATTCCTTGCTCAGTGCACTAACAGTCTATTGGATATCTCCAAGCTAGTATGACATCTCTTTACATATTTCTCATTTAGAGAGCATTTTTCATACTTCAGGCGATTCTTTTTGGGTAATTTATTTTTACTTCGATAAGAAGTTTGTTATCCTCTGACATCTTTATTTGGTCATTTATTGAATGTGCATCCTATTGTTTGAGACATAAAATATTGTGCTTTCTATTTGCGAAACAAAAATGTTCCAGGCAGGGCCTGCTTTCTGGGAGTTCACAGTTACCCAGAGGAGACAAGAACTCAAACACGCAGCCTAATGTAAAACATACTGTAGCAAAACTTGTTATGGACCACCAGGGAAGGAACAGGTAGATCAGACTGGGCAGTGAGGGAATCATTCACACACATTTCCTTTTTCACATAGATCATATCTGCCTTGAACATTTTCAAATCTTTAAAAACCTTTCTCCTCCTTTTTCTTTTGCAGCTTGTTCGTGTGCTGGTTGCTCCCACCAACCCTCCTGGTGCTACCAGTAGCTGCCAGAAGGCTATGTTCCAGTGTGGTTTATTGCAGCAGCTCTGCACTATCTTGATGGCTACTGGGGTTCCTGCTGATATCCTGACTGAGGTAAATTAGACCATCTCTAAACAGCATTTACTATTCCTTGGTTTATCAATTTTAAATACTTTCTACTTTGGTAGATAAAGGCTTTATTCTTCCTCTTTAACATAACCCTCCCACTTTACTTCTCCCCATCACCTCAGTATTGTTTTATTACAATCCATATTAAAAGTTCCAGGGTTATGTTTTTATGCCAAACTGAAACTGTTCCCATATTTAGATAGTTCTTTATTTACATAAGAAATCTTGCCACCCTATAACTTATTTTGCTCTATTTTATAGCTAGATATTGCTCTTCATTTTTCCTGCATTACAAATTATATTCTTTTATTTGACTTGTTTTTTTTTGTGTATCAGTGTAGTGTAGTGTAGTGTAGTGTGTGTGTGTGTGTGTGTGAGTGTATTATTAATACAATACCCTGCTTAACCTATCAATCTTCCCCAATTAGACCTTGTTGCAAAAGCCTTCCATCTTCCATTGCAGTCATGGCTGATTGTTTTCCAGTTTTGCTGCTCAGCTCTTGTTCCAAGACTTCCTTTATCTTCCTCCTGGACTTTCCTTTGACTTCTCTCTCGAATATTTTTGCTAGTGTACCACACAATTCTATCCGCCTACTTTGTTCATTATCTTATTTAATATCCTGAAAACAGGTAAATGGGAATAGAATTTAATATTAGCCTTTGCATGCCAGATAATTTCATTCCTCTGCTTGGATTTAGATTTACTGGATTTTGCTAACAATCAGCTGTGGGCTGGAAACCTCTTGTTTAAGTCAATCAGGAGCTGTTGAGTGGGCCTTTGTATTTAAAAGTCTGTTGAGCCCTGAGTAAGTCTCCAATTTGGAGGCTCAGGTGTGAAGCAGATGGATCCTGGAGGGTAGGTTCCCTTGTTTTAGTTGAGTGTAAACTGTTTTTTTGTTTGTTTCTTTTTATTTAGTTCACAATCACATGAGCTGATCAGTCTCCTGGTTTTACTGGATTTAGCTAACAAACATCTATGGGCTGCAAGTCTGTTTGTCAGACAGGACCTGGTGGGTGGGCTTTTGTATTTAAAAGTTGGGTGGGCCCTCAAGCCAAGTTTAAGAAGAAAATTCTTCTAAGTGGTACAGCACTGGTCTGTCAAGTTTGCTGTACTGTGATGACAACTGGAGTTACTTTGTTACTGAATACTGTGCTACTGGTGTGTCAAATGCCATAATGGTTACCCGTGGTGGACTGTGTTTGGTAGAGCTCCCAGATTAAGACAGGCTTGGAAACAGGATTGGCATCCACTTCCTAAACAACATGCCTTTGGAAACTCTATGAACATTAGAGAAACAATGATAGTTATAAAATAGAGTTGAGATCTTTTGTTAATAAGGTCACTGTGAGTCACCTTGACTCGATGGCACTTAACAACAAAAACAACAGCAAAACCTGTGTCATTATTTAGTGTTTAGCTAAATATGGAATCAAAGTTGAAAATCACTAACACCCAGACATTAAAACACTGTTTTATTAAGGTTGTGAAAAAATCCAAAGACATTCTAACTCATAATTCATTCTGGCTTCTATTTTTTTTTTTTCTGTAGAAATTTTTGTGAAATTTTCTTCATTCCTGGCTTTCAAAAAATTTAATGATGATGTACCGTACAGTAAGGTCGTCGTCCCCCCCCCCACCTTGATTGTTTTTGACATTTACTGAGCCATTCCAAGCTGGAGATACATAAGAAGGTTTTTCTATTCCTTGAGAATTTCCTCTCCTCTTTTCAATACCCTCTTGGTAGACTTGGATTTTCCTGGACCTATTTTGGCCTTCAAATCTATTTTCTTAGAGAGTTTAACATTGTCTTTAGGTAAAATATTTTAATTAGTTACATTTTAAGTTAGGTTGGCTTTTCGTTCATCAGGAAGCTTTAGTGGCATAATCTGTAGGAAGTTGCCCTGCTAACCCAAAGGCCTTGACAGGTTCAAACCCACCAGTATCTCCAGAGGCAAAAGTTTGAGTCTCTGAAAACCCCCTGGACAGGCAGCTAAATGTTGGTTCCGAGTCTACAGCAAGCACAGGCTGACTGATTTTTGTTCATAGAAATACCTATTCATATTTCTCTTAGAACACTATTATTAATTTCAGCTTTCTGAAATCTAAGCCTTTCTATTTGTTCTAGATTTTCTATTTCTCTATTTTACTTGGCCATTGTCTTATTCTCTTTGTTGTTGTGTGCCATCAAATTAGAACTGACCCATAGTTGACCCTCCAACCAATTTTCAGAGCCACCAGATAGCCCACCTTTCTCCTGCAGCACACCTGGTGGATATGAACCACAACTCTTTAAGATTTTGGTGCAGAGTCTTTTATGTAAATGTCACTCGTTCTTGGTCATGCTTTCACATATTAGTAAGACACTAAAATGCAAGAAGGGCTTGTAAATTGGTGGTCTATTTATAGAATGCATATCAGATGCTGGGCAGTCTTTTGATTTTAATCTGCCAAATATCAGTATTGACAGGTGTTTTTATGGGATCATTTCATTTTTCCATAGATGACTTCTCTAATCTATTGCCTGCTGATAAGTCAAAAAAAGGAACTCGAGAGTGCCATAGTTTAGACTAAGGATTGCCTTACTGCTTTCAGGCCTACACCTCACTGCAGTTCTCTGCTTTGTCTCAAGTATGCCCAAGTATGGAGTTATTATTGTTCATTTTCTCTAGAAAACATAACTCTGGTGTCCTGTGTTCTAGAAGAGAAATCAGAAGTAGAGTAGGGCAATGGGAAAAGGTAGTCTTTGTACATTCTGGTGGCCTAGTAAAAGAAGCTGGACTGTAATCCCAAAGGAACACAGTTTGAATTCACCAGCTGCTCCATGGAAGAAAGATGGGCAAACTCCTACCTGTTGATTAAACTGCACTAACACCAACCACATTTAACCTGATCTTTTACTTTTAACTCTGCTTTGACACCCCACCTTCTCCTTTCTAATGCTTGGCCCACAAAGTTTAAACTTCTCCTGGTTCAGTAGAACAAAATGACTCACTTCTTGCTAATAATTCTCTTCCAAAGACATTTGGATTGTTATCTTTAATATTCTTGTATATAGGCTACCTCTGTCTGCTTTCTATCAGAAAATTTGTTAAAATATCTCATTTTCTTTTTCCCTTTTAAAAAAATAGGATAGTATTAAAATAAGGTAACATTTGACTGTTATTTTGTATCAGAGATGAATTAAATGCAGGTGGGTCAAGGGTTGTTTTAATTGGAAACCTGCTGATAAAGCTTTACATTTTATCTTTAAAAAGTGTAACAAGATTAATGCAGTCTTTTATGGTGTCTAGATTTTGGCATTTAATCTAAGAAATTTTCTTCTTTTTATAGCACATTTCCCTTTCTTATTTCTCGAAAATCTTTTTTTTCTCAACAGACCATTAATACTGTATCAGAAATTATTCGAGGATGCCAAGTAAATCAAGACTACTTTGCTTCTGTAAATGCACCTTCAAACCCACCCCGGTAAGAAAAGAGAAATATGGAGAGTCCTCTGAGAAAGTAGGAAGTTAATTTGGATTTTTAGTATATCTCCTGTATACATGTTAATCTTTTAAGAATTTCAGCAGTGTAATTTTAAGTTAGAATTTATCTGACAAGGTAAAATTTTGGTGTTTTCCAAGAGGGTATGATCTTTGAAATGTAAATACGTGGGTTCAGTTATCACCTCTTTCACATTTGCCCGTGTTCCTTAAGGGAGCAAATCATTTTACAGTCCTGAGCTTCAGTTTCCTTTCTATGAAAATGCTTAATGGTATTCTGCTTATGTTCTTCAGTCAACAGTAATGGCTAGTTATTGATATGTTTTTTGGGGATTCTAAAGTTTTATTTCATTCTTTTTTTTTTTAAATTGCAACAGACCAGCAATTGTGGTACTTCTGATGTCCATGGTTAATGAGAGACAGCCATTTGTATTACGCTGTGCTGTTCTCTATTGTTTCCAGTGCTTCTTATATAAAAACCAAAAAGGACAAGGAGAAATTGTGTCAACACTCTTGCCTTCCACTATTGATGGTAAATAATTCAGTTCTCATTTCTTTTTTTAAATACTTGTTTTCAGAGCTTTCAGTTGAATCTTTTTCTCTCTGTTTTAGCCCAAAATACTTTGGATGATTAGAAAAATTGTGTCTCAAAGCCTAAACATAAATTTTAGAACAGGCTTTGCAGTCATATCAGAATTTACACTGTAGAATTTCCTTGTCTTTTGTTCTTTAACTTTGGGCAAGTGATTTAACTTGAACCTTATATCAAATTATAAAGATCATGATACCTTAGTAGGAATATTGTGAGGATTAATGTAATTACATGTGCAAAGCACGTAACCCACTACCTGACACATATAGATCGTCAGTAAATAGAAACTTCAGTTAAGAAAATACAACTTTTGTTCTAGTTTTCTAATACAGGTCAGAGTCATTGCCTTTTCAAGACTGTATAAATATTTCATTTTATCTAAGAGAAATTATTTAAATATTTATGTTTGTTAATTTTAAAATTTAAGAACAGCCTGGTAAAGGTAATTAAAAAGACCAGTAGAACTCATTTCAGTGACATTGTGAGGGGTTTTTTGTTGGTTTTTTGTTTTATTTTTTAATTTTAGTGCATGTACTGTCAAATCAGATCTGACTGGTATAGGAGGAGATTGTCCCTCCTTCTCCAGCAGAGCATCTGGTATTGTGAGGGTTTTGAGTAAAAATTTTACCTTAATTACATTTCATCTAAATTTTCATAGTAAAAAAAATATGACTCTAAAGTAGTCAAATAATTTTAGTTGTATTTTTTTTAAATAATCAAAAATTTTTCTTGCATTTGCTGTAGATGTCATTTTTAGTCCTGGATGTGATATTATCTTCAGTGTCTAAAGTGTTTTGTGATACATACAACTTATTCCTACTTTTCTTCCAAAATACCTTTCTCTAGTTTTTCATCTTGTTCATTTTTTTTTTTTAATTTAGGTTGTTTATTTTTCATTTCCGTGAACATCTACAGAGATTTTGGAATTCCATTCATTCATTGTTGCACCCTTCTCCCCGCACAAACCCCTCCCC
>NW_006399980.1:4229038-4232186 GCF_000299155.1 Elephantulus edwardii
CCATAGACTTCAATGCCATAAACATATTTCATCCAGTTTTTCTCAGTCTTACCCCCACCCCAATGCCAGCCTCATTCTACAACAGTGGCACCATGTAGCATTTGTCCCTTTGTGACTGAGATACCTCATCTTGTTCATTTTTTATAATGCTGTTTAGCATTATAATTTCAATGTTGACAGATTTTAAGTAGTATATAATAGTGTTAGTGAGCTCTGGTAGCCTGTTGATAAGAAACTGTGCTGCAATCACAAAGGCACATGTGGTTTTGAATCCACTGCTTGCTCTGCAGTAGAATGATTTGCAATCTCTTCCCGAGCCATTTAGTGTCTCAGAAAACCCTAGGAGGGTCAGCTATGAGCTGGTTCCAACTTGACAGCACACAACAACATAATAGCATTGCTTACGATAGAAAACATCCATGGTTTCTTTGTATTCATAGAAAACTTTTTTTTTTTGGTCTGCTCACACATATTATCTGCCTCCCTTCTTTGTAGCAACAGGTAATTCAGTCTCAGCTGGCCAGCTATTATGTGGAGGTCTGTTTTCTACTGATTCACTTTCAAACTGGTGTGCTGCTGTGGCCCTTGCCCATGCTTTGCAAGAAAATGCTACTCAGAAAGAACAGTTGCTCAGAGTTCAGCTTGCTACAAGTATCGGCAACCCTCCAGTGTCTTTACTGCAGCAGTGCACCAACATCCTTTCACAGGTACAGTATTATTAACAGCTTCAAAATGAATTCTAGTGAAAAAAGGAGTTGAATTATTATTTAAAATTCTTTTTTTTAGTGAACATTTGTCTTTGATATATCATTTATCTTTAGTGATTAAGAAAATGACCTCAAAATAGTCATTTAAGTCAACCCTCTCCTCACTTAGTAATATGGCTACACCCCAAAGTCAAAATCAGTATGCAAAAATTTTATTTATAAATGGAAAAAGTTTTCCTTTTTGTGTTCAGACCACCATTTGTCTGGGCTTTTTTTAAAAAAATGATCATAAAAATAATAATAGTGAAGGTTTACTGATCTACTCATCATTGTGAAAAGTACATCTTTGTAGAAGAAGGCATAGAGGAGACAGAACTGGGTAAAAACCAGACTGTGATGGAGAGCCAATGGCTTAACTCCTCAACCTTTCTTATGTGCTGAGTCAAAGCTTTTCTGGAGGGGTTACCTTCAGTACTCCATTCCCATTCCTGCAAGCCTTGCATTCTTGTTCCCTAGAGCCTCTGAAACTGGCATGTCACCAAGGCTAGAACATCCATTGAGGGACTCCGAACCCCACTAAGAGAGAGGTTTCATGCCCACTTCAGCTCACTTTGAATTGTTAATAAATCTACACATATTTCCTCCAAACACCTTCTTCAAGTCCTTTTTCTTCTCCAGCCATTTTGAGCTGAAAGTCTCTGGCCACATAAGATTAAGACACACAAATCAGGGGCCCTTTCTTTAGAGAAGGTGACAAGCCCTGAGTGGAAGTTGAATAAGACATTCCCACTGGCAGGAAGAGGAGGTCAATTCTGTCTAGCTTCCCAGGAACCTCTCAGGTTTTATCTGCCTTGATAAGTAGCAAATACTCAGTAGACATTGTCCCATGTAATATGCATAATGTTGGATAATGGGATAGTTGAAAACAAGGAGTAGATCTGTCTAAAAATTTAGCTCTTGTCCCTTTATAGTTTCTATATATACATGTATTTGTATGTGTGTGTGTGTGTGTGTGTGTGTGTGTGTGTGTATAAACATTAGAGCTATTTTGTCCCAAATTACTGGTTTGTTTGTAAAAAGATTGCCAAAAAAAATTTGAGGGATTTCCACCCCCTAGATTTATGTTTTTCTAAAATAGTAATATTTATGAGTAATTTTTAATATATAATTTGCAGGGTGATAAGATCAACAGACGGGTATGTATCACCTGAATAAGCTTAGACATTTTTCTCTTACAACCCAATCTTTGTCTCTGTCTTTGGTTTTTTTAACTGCTTGTTTGAAGTTATAGTCTACTTAACACTTCCTTGTGTCAGTAAGTGTATTTCTCTCATAGGGGCCTTTCTTGTTTTTCTTCATGGGATATCATAATGGTGTTTCTTCTAAGGCTTTGGGACTAGGATTCTGAAGCTGTACTTGTGCTTCTTCTTGGTGTGCTTGCACTTCTGGAATGTTTCGGTTTTGGGGTTTTTTTGTGTGTTCTTGTCCCAAACTTGCTGCTTTATTTCTTCTGAAGTCTTTTTTAAAGGATGTTAAATTTTAAGTTAAAAGCTTGCCAAAAAACACCCATTTGCCTTTAGTCAGTCTGTATGTGAAAGAATGTCTTTTTTGCTTAGATAATTTTAAATGTACAATAATAAGTATAATTTTATAGTTTTAAATGTGTTATATTAAATATTATGGGTTATTCTAGATATAGCCCATCTGTTACTTCTTCAATGAAAGAGCTGTGTGGTGTTATTTGTGTTTGCTTTGGAATATTTTTTGTTGGGTGTATTCTGCCACCTTTTGTTTGTTGAAATGTTTGACAAAGAAGAGTGTGCTTTGATATCCATGCTTGAGCATGTGTTTTAATGCACAGAGTGAGTAGTAAAAACTAAGCTTTCGTTAGCTTTGTATTTTTTGTGTATGAGCATGATTTAACACAGTATTAATTGCAGCTTTATCTGAGGACTTATTATATTAAAGTATTTTATAAGTGTACTTGTCAATCATTTTAACAATAAATGTTTGGAAATATAGTTTACCCAGAATAAAATGAGGACCATTTGTGTTGAAGCTAATGAATTGTGATACTTGAATATATTTCCTTAACCAGTGCCCAAAACAAGATACAGAAAGTTTTCACAATACCAAAATATGCCCCCTTCTTATTAATTCCCTGTCCCCAGAGACAATCAATTAAGCGTAAATCTGATCGTTATACTCTAAACCTCATTTTAATACTTGAACATTATTTCCTCTTTGGACTAGTTCCATCTAATAAGGGGTCCAGAGTAGATAAAACAAAGTCTTGCCATTCTTCATCTAAGGAACATTTTGACAGATTTGCTTGTTCTTCAGGCACTCCATGTTGTTGTTGTTGTTATGTGCCGTCGAGTTGTTTCTGACTCATAGCGACCCTATGCACAACAGCCCTAAACCCTGCTCTATCCTGCGCC
>NW_006399980.1:4234236-4237585 GCF_000299155.1 Elephantulus edwardii
TTTGGGACTTCCTTGAAAATTATGGAGCATTTCCATGCATATGTATTGAAAATACTGTGGCTTAAACACATCACACCTCAGAATGACATCAGAGATTTTTCATAGCAGTTTTGCCCAATGCTGTATGTTGTTTGATTTCCTACTGTTTCCACAGACATTGAAGGTGGATATTTGATTAATGAGAATTAAATCCTTGGGAAATTCAGTGTTTTCTCTTCTATTTATTCAGTTGTGAAGGTGTTTGCTTTCTTTATTTTGAAATTTAATCCATAGTCAAGACTGTAGTCTTTCCTATTCAGGTACTTGAGGTCCTCGTCACTTCCCAAACAAGGTTGTGTCATCTGTATATCATGCGTTCTTTCTAGGTCTTCCTCCAGTTCAGTTGCCTTACTCTTCTTCATGTAGTCCAGGTTCTCAGATTATTTGCTGAGGATTGAATAACTATAGTGAAAGAATACAACCCCGATACATACCTTTTCTGATTTTGAACCACATAATATTATCATATTCTGTTCAAAAGACTTCCTCTTGTTGAAGAGCTCAGTGAAATCATGAGCTCAGTGAAGTGTTCTGGAATTCCCATTCTTCACAGTGTTATGATCCATACAGTTGAATGGTTTTGCATAATCAGTTAAACATAGGTAAACCTCTTTCTACTATTCTGTACCTTTTTGTTGAGATTCATTTGACATCAGCAGTGATGTCCCTTGTTCCACAGCTTCTTCTGAATTTACCTTGGATTTTTGGCAGTTCTTTGTTCATGTATTGCTGTAAACATTTTTTAAAATGTCTTCACTGAAATTTTACAAATGTGTGATGTTAATCATATTTTTATAATTTTTACATGCCATTGGATTTTTTTGTTTGGTTTGGTCACAGATAGGAATTTTTCCAGTCAGTTGGTCAGCTATCTGTCTTCCAGATTTTTTGGCAAAGGTGAGAGTACACACTCATGTGTTACAACATCTCAGTTGATATTATGTCAATTTTTGGAGGCTTGTTTTTCACCAGTTCCTTTAGTAAATTCTTTCATTACCATCAATTGTTGACATGTGCTCTTTCCTAAAATGGTTGAATATTGACCAGTTATTTTTGATATAATGACTGTATAGGCCTCCTGTCTGGACACTCCATACTGTTCAGTATTTGCCTATAGAATCCTTTACTAGTGAGTCTCAAATGCTTGAATTTTTTATTTCTTTCAGCTTGAGAAATGCAGAGTGTACTGTTCCCTTTTGGTTTTTACTCCAAAATGTTTTGCACATTTATTTATACTTTAGTTTGTAAAATGCTTTTTACTTTGCAAGCTGCCCTTTGAAGACTATGGTTCATTTTTACTTCATTTCTTCCATTCCCTTTAGCTATTCTATATTCAAGAATACGTTTTTGAGGCTCTTTGGGCATCTACTTGGGTCTTTTTTCTTTCCTGTTTCTTAATGACCTCTTGCTTCCTTCATGTATATTGTCCTTAAACTTGTCTGATTTTTTGGTCATTAGCTTTCATTGCATCAAATAAATCCTTTTTAATCTCTAAAAATCCTTTTTAATCTCTAAATTCATGGTAAGATATATTCACAGTAGTACTTGGTATTTGGGAACTTGTTTTCATTTTTTCCCATTTCAAAATGAACTTTCAAATGAGCAATTTGTCTCATATCTATTCTGCACTAAGACACTGTCCTTTGATGACTGGCAAAATTGAACTACTCTTGTCTCTTTTTATGAACGTAGTTGATTTGATTCTTATGTATTCCTTATGATGAGGTCTTTGTAGATAGTTACCATATATGGTGTTGAAAAAAAGGTGTTTTCAGTTAGTAGATCATTGTTCTTACAGAATTTCATCATGTAGGTTTTTTGCCTCATTTCTAATCATGTTTTTCATGTGCTGATTATTATTCTTTGTTTCCTACTTTTACAATCCTATCATGAGTGTTTACCAATGTATCTTGATTGCATTTTTTTATTACTTTCCACCTGCAAAAATTGGTAACAGTCATCAGTGTGTTCATCGTTGGTAGTAGTTGTTGTTAGGTTCTGTTGAGTCGAGCACTACTCATAGTGGACATTGTGAACAGTAGATCTGCCCTGCCCTATCCTGTGCCATTCTCATCATCTCTGATACACTTTAGACCATTGCTTCAGTCACTGTACCAACAACAACAGGCTTTTGATGACTCTCCGATCCTGCTGCCACATTTTCCTTCTTCCTAGTGTCCAGCTTACATGATTTGCTCAGCATACAGATTGAATAGGTATGGAGAAAGGATACCACCCTAACATACACCTTTTCTGATTTTGAACTATGCAGTATTCCCTTGCTCTCTTCAGACAGCAGCTTCTTGGTCCAGGTATAGGTTTTGTATGAGCATAATTAAGTGTCCTGGGATTCTCATTCTTCTCAGTGTTATGATAATGTTATGATCCATACAGTCAGATGCCTTTGCTAGTCTGATGCCTTAATGATTTACTGATACAAAGGTGAGCAGTTAGAAGCTACTAGCCGCTCTGCAGAAGAAAGATGGATAATCTCCTCCCATGCAGTTTCCTGCCTCTGAAAACCTGCTAGAAGATCTGCTATGGGTCAGTCTCGATGTGACGGTACATAACACGATTTGGTATTTGTAGTGTTCATAGTTATGCAAGGCTTTGGGTCCTTTGTTCATGGGATCGCTGTAAGTCATGCTTGACTTGATGGTAATCAACAAGTGTTCATCTATTTAAATTACAGTTGTATTAACTGGTCTTCCTTATAGTCATTAAAGATACAGACATTAGGATATTATTCTATTACTGAGAGTGTTATACTTGAGGATGGGTTTACACATGTTCTTTTTTTGACAATGAATGTGACACACTTTCTCTTTAATTTGCTATTTGTGGCATAGCTGTTTAGTCAACTCATTGTGACCATATACAAAAATAGATCTGAACCCTGTCCTATCCTGTGCCATCGTTGTTTTTGACATACTTGAACCCATTGCCATAGTTACTGTGTCATTTCATCTCATTGAGAGTCTTCTCCTTCACTGTTTCTGCACCTTTCCAGGATGAACTTTTCGAAGAAATAGCCCCTCCTCACAATATGCTCAAAGTATGTGAGAAGAAGCTTCGCCATCCTTGTCTTCAAGGAGCACTTTGGCTGCACTTTTTTTTGAGACATGTTTGTTCTTTTTGCCACTCATGGGTTATTCATTACTCTTCTCTGACACTACAACCCAAAGGCATTAATTCTTGATGATTGTCTAATTCAGAGTTGAAAAGGTATGGAGATAGGATGCATCCCTGGCGTACGCCCTTCCCAATTTTGAACCATGCAGTGTTCCCTTGCTCTGTTCTGACGACTGCC
>NW_006399980.1:4243115-4250375 GCF_000299155.1 Elephantulus edwardii
GTAATTGGGATGGGAGTGTCAGAGACAGTGTGATTGGCACAGGACAGAGTGGAGTTTAGGGCTGTTGTACATAGGGTCGCTATGAGTCGCAGGCGGCTCTACGACACGTAACAACAACAATGCCTGTGATATTTATCTGTGTTATATTTCAGCTTTTACAATTTGTAGTTTTTCTTGATTGATAAATCCATTCATTCTGTATTCTCATTATTAATGGATATTTACAGCTGTTTCTTCTTATTTTGAGACATGCTGCATCAGCAAATGAAGATTCCCAAAAGCTTCACTCTGTCCATATTATTAAGGTTGACTCTGTTATGAAGAGGCAGGTCTTCCCTCATCCTAATTTAAATTTCTTCCTACTTGAGGGACTCAACTCCCAGCATTATATCAGAACATTTTCTGCTGCTGTTTAAATCTTGTTCTTTGACCAGTTTTTCCAGAAGTACATATAGAGATCTGTCTTCCAGTCTCACTTTGTATGGAAGCTCTGCTGAAACCCACCCACTATGAATGACCCTGCTAGTATTTGTAGTACAAGTGGTATAGCTCCTAGCATCTCAGCAGCAAGCAATCTGCCACTGTTGTACAAAATGATAGTACTAGTAGTGGAAAATACTCTAGGGGAGACATAGTAGTTTATGCTAAGATAAGATGTTTTAGCTTTAATTATTTTTTTTTTCTATCCTGTAAAATGTGTGGTCTTTAGATATTAATATACCCTCAGTAGCCACACCTTCAATCAGACCTCCACCCTTGGCCAACGTCTGAAGGCCACCCACTCTTAGAGGGAAAAGAACAGTAATACACATTCAAACACAACCCCAAAAACTTCCCGATGTGACTGATGTCACTGTCATCAACATCAATTACAACATACCCTCAGTATACTCGTGGAACTATAATTTCAACCTCTATTGTTGTTTTTTTTTCTTTTTTCCAAACCACATCTAGTAGTCACAGACTGTAGGAAATCAGGAAAAGGGTTGTACTTTTTTATTTAACCAACTAGATATCTTTCTTACATGAAGAATGGCTTTCTTATCTTGCAAAAAAAGTTGTTTGAATAATGATAAATATACATATATACAATGTTTTGATGTGCAACAGTTGAAAATATGATAGCCTGGGCTACGTGCATCTTTGTCTGTAAAGTGACATGCTAGGTCTTTAGCACTTTAAAGAAGTTGTTGGCCGTAGATTTGCTTGTTGGAATAAATTGTTTGGTTTTCTGACTTCTGCTTCTATGGATGTTGATTATGATTACAAATAAAATAAAATTCTTGGCAACTTCAGTTTTTTTCTCCACTTACTATAATGTTGTTTACTAGCCTAGGGTTTTGTTTGTTTGTTTTTTGTTTTTTTCTTTTTATTAAATTTTATTAATTTTAATGAACATTTACAGAGATTTGGGGTCTGCATTCATTCTTTGTTGCACTATTTTATCTAACCCTCCTCCCCAGTTCATTCTTCTTTTTTTCCCCCCTTGAAAGTCTGGGTTTTTTTGTTTGTTTTTTTTGTTTTGTTTTTGTTTTTTATTATTAAGTTTTATTAGTTTTAATGAACATTTACAGAGATTTTGGGTTTTCATTCATTCATTGTTGCACTGTTTTCTCCACCCTCCTCCCCAGTTCGTTCTTCTTCCCCCCACCATGTCTGTTTTAATTGTCCAATTGCCACAGTGATTGTCAAAGCCATTTCTGATTAATCTCCTTTGTCAGTGTGTCCCTTCCCATTCCCTATCACTCCTCCTTGAGAGAGACTTTATTCTGATTCATAAGGAAAAGGGGACGGCATATTCTCTTAGCTACTTCCTGCTGGAAAGGGACGCTGTAGGTTACTGGCCTGGTTTTAAGAAATTTTTTTTTTATGCTGAGATTAATTCATTTTATAGTCTGGTGTGTTTTTTTCTTATCAGTATTTTCTGTATTATTATACTTAAAATTAACTTCACCCTACATGTATGTATATTTTTACCAAATAGACAATACAATAGAGTAGTTAACCATCTCTTTTCATTCGGGACATTATCTCCAGTCCCTGCCATTACAAATTAGACTTCATAATTTGATGAACATGAGAAAATTAGTCTACAGAATGAATATTACTGGATCACTTTGCATAGCCCTAATATACACACAAGATGACTAGAATAGGGCAAGATTCAGATCTGTTCATAGGGTCACTTTGAGTCGCAGTCAACTCAACAGCACCTAACAAGAGCAGTATACAAAAGTTTGTGAACATAACACAAAGCAAAGATTGCCTGTATTTCACTGAGGTTAAAGAAATCACTCAGCAATCTCCCCCTCATTTCCCTGTTCAAACTTTATTCTACCTTCTTTTTAAAATTTGGGGCATTAATATAATAATTTGGCTTTTAATATGCTAGTATATACAGCCATAGACTTGCACAATGAGAAGGAATAATAATTAACAACAACATGTAGAGCACTTACTATGTGCCTAGTACACTTTTTTTCTTTATATGTGTGATTTCAC
This sequence comes from Elephantulus edwardii, assembly GCF_000299155.1. Taxonomy (NCBI): domain Eukaryota; kingdom Metazoa; phylum Chordata; class Mammalia; order Macroscelidea; family Macroscelididae; genus Elephantulus; species Elephantulus edwardii. The sequence continues at coordinate 4,245,618 of NW_006399980.1, forward strand.
TTAATCCATTTAGCAACCCTGTGAGAAAGGTATTAAGTGTTACTCCAGTTTAAAGAGGAAGAAGATAAGTAACTTGCCTAAAGTTCCATAGTGATTGAGTTGTGGAACCAAGATAGAGCAGCAGAGCCTAAACTCTTAACCTCTATGTTTGAGAGCGTTGAATTCAACTGCCTTGTGTTTACTGAATTAAGAAATTGAAGCTGGATAGCATGTTGAATTTGTATTTGCTCTTCTAACTTCCAATCATATATCCTTTGCACTGAAATATACTGATTACTTAGAATTAAAAACTCAATTCTTTTATGAGTATGCTTATTTTTCAAAATTGTTAATAAAATAACCCAAGATAGCAATGATGGTGAAGTAAAAGTACCAGAGAGGCTTGGCCTTTGGATTAACAGAGAAGCTACAGAGCTCTCCAGGAATGATATGATAATGTATATAATAGAAAGTGTTAGTCCTCCTTCTATCCTAATCCCCTACTTCTTGTTCATTTTTACTAGTCTTGAAGTGTTGTTTTGCGTTTTGTCCTTTTATTGTGATTTGAGTGAAAGCTTACAGAGAAAATTTGCTTTCTAGTGAAAAATGTAAACCCATTTTGTTTCATTACATGAACAGCACTCTGCCCACTTTTTCCGTGTTTCCTTCCTGCCTTCTGAGCTTTCTTGCTGGGCAGATGCTGCCCTGTTGATCTAGTTCTTGGGTATGCATTTCTTTCCTCCTGAGGTTATTGATCACCTTTTATGCCTTTCTGCTCTTTGTCTTAAAATTGAGTCATGGCAGTTAATTCAGTTGCTGGCTTGAAAGGTGTGTAGAGTATTTGGGGTTTTATCAGTCTTTTTCAGATCTGATAACTTGGTCCTTGTTAGGATTTTGTGTTTTATTCCACATTTCTCTCCCACTTTATCAGGGCCCTTCTGTTGTGATATTTTTTTCAGAATGGTTCACAGGGGTAGCCAGGCACTGTCTAGTTCTTGTTTCCCTTGTGGTTTTGGCAGTTGTTAGTGCCTAACCATTTTCTGCACCTTGGGGTTTTTCCTCTTAGTTCCATATTACACTTCCACTAGCTGTATATAAATGTGGAGTGTATTAGATCTAGTACTCACAGCCTTGTCAACACTGTGCTATCACCCTTTTTGTAACTTTGCCAGTCTGCTGAGATAAGAATTGGTACCTCAGTGAGTTAGAATTTGCATTTTGCCTTCTAAGACCTTGAATTGTTTTTTCCTATCCCCATCCTTGGGAGAAAGATAGACAGTTTCCTCCCAGGCAAAAGCCTGCTGGAAGGTCAGCTATGGGTTATTCCCCCTGGACTGATATACTGAGAAACAGGCCTTTTTTTTGTGAAGTCTTAGGGGAACTAGGGTGTATTAGACTGCTGACACAGAGGTGTGTCATTTAGATCCACCAGCTCATCTGCCGGAGAAAGATGGACAGTCTCTTCGTATGTGAAAACAGACTCTTGCTGTGTGTCTCTTGCTGCCTCTGAAAACCTGCTGAATGGTCAGCTGTGGTCAGTTCTGACTTGAAGGCAGTGAGTTTTATTTTTATCTTACATTCCTTTGTCCATCTGTTTATGTTGTTGTTGTTGTATGTGGTTGAGTCAGACCCAACCAACCTGTCGCTGACTCATTAATAATTTCTTGATTCATAGGAACTTGTTTTATATTAGAGTGTGTAATCTTTGATGTGTATTGTAAATAATTTTTCTTTGATATTTGTCTTTTGACTTTGTTTTGGGTTAGGGGAGTTTGTGGTTTTGATTTGTGTCTAGTTTCAGGATTTTTGCCATATATAGCTTTTTCTTTATATATAGCTTTTGCATTTTAATCTATGTTTAGAAAGTGCTCCCCACATTTAGATTTTGAGGACTTGGCCCAGATTTTTATCTCATTTTATTCCATCTTGTTGAACTATGTGAGATAAGAACAGCTGATCTTTTTTCTATCTAGTTGTCTCAACACTTATGCAGTATTATCTGTAACCCACTGTTGGTTATGTTATAACCTTTTATCCCATGTGTGTATTGATTGATGGCTGGACTCTTCGTTCTGTATCTTGATTCCTCTTTTTTCATAAACTAGTTCTCAGTCATTACTCTTGTTCTTAGGTTTTGGTTGGTTTTAGATTTCCTCCCGCTCCCCAGAGTTCCTCTGGTTATTCTGGCTTCTTTTTCTTTTAAATAGGAACTTGAGAATCAGATAGTTTCATTGTATCCTTCCCTTTTCCTTTACCCTCTCCCTCCACCTCCCTATTGTACAACCCTGTGGTTTTGCCCCTCTACCCACCCTTACCCCTCTAGTCGTACCCATTTCACCCTCTGGTCCCCATACAGTTTTTATTCGTTATCCTTCTATTTTACATCAATGATCATATGCAGTATTTATTCTTATGAGACTGAGGTAGTTCACTCAGCAAAATGCTCTATACCAGACTCTCCCAAGTTATGTAGTATATTTTTCAAAATCATTGCTTCTGAGTGCTGCATAGTAACTATATATTTTTAAATTATTCTGTTTACTTGGTAACATGGTGATATATTGTGAACATACCAGTGACACACACAGATGCAATAAGAAAATCTAATATATAAAAACTAAATTCATTCTAACAGCCAGGAGACCGAGCAGCCTGCAAGGTTGAGAGGGAATAAAGACATTGTGCAAAGTCAGTGTACGTCAGAGCTCTGCAACAGCAGAAAGAACAAGAAAGAATTCATGAATCTCTCACCTTTAATAAAGAAAGCTGTTGTGGTTATTTACAACAGATAGTAGCTACTGCTGCCCATTTAAGTCAAAGTTCGAACACTCTGAAAATAGAATTTAAGCTTGTTAAAGGGGAAAAAATAAAATAAGAAATGTGTCAAAGACAAAAAGAAAAACAGCGTTCATTGTAAGCAGCATAGGAATCAGGGCAAGGAACAGAAACCAGCTGAAATATTTTTTCTTGGAATTTCCACATAAATCTGAAATCACATTTGAGCCGATAGCTTATGGCAAAAATTAGGTTCCAAGAGTTAAGGGAAAATATGATGTCCCTTTCGGAAGGAAATTGGGAGCAACAGATACTTAAAAGACTTGAATATACAATTGGACTTAGATCTTCTCAAAAAGAGGTACAGAATACAAATCACTGGAGAAAACTTGAGTTAGCAGAATGGCACACTGGAGAAAGGAGCAGGCTGGCTGGTGTGAGCTGCACACTGGCAAGTGTAGACAGGGCAGAGGAGTCTGAGAGGTTGGCGATGCTGAGCATGAGTTTCAACTCTGCCACTTACTAGCCACATGACCTAGAGGCATTGTATCAGCCATTCTGAGCCCCAGCTTTCCTACCTTAAAAAAGTAGGAATGCTGTAAAAACTTAACTCATTGCTGTCATTCAGAATTGACTCATACCTGACCTTCTAGCAGGTTTCCAGCGGCTATAAAACATACAGAAAGAGACTGACCACATTTCTCTAATGGAACTACTGTGGATTCTAATCAGCCATCACCTGGTTAGCAGAGCAACTGCCTACCCACTTCACCACTAGACTTCTCTACACAGTAACACCTCTTTTATAGGCCTTATATAAAAATTAGATGAGTAACTGGAACATGCAGTAGTATGAAATAAATCTTATACTGTAGGCCTAAGTTACAGGCTATGCTAATGTAAAATACAGGAGTTATAACTTTAAAAAAAAAACCCCATACCTAAATCCATATTGTTGTTGTTAGGTGCCATTGAGTCTTAGATAGACGACTGACTCATAGCGACCCTATGAACGAAAGGCCTGAGCACTGTTCGTACATAGTTTCCGGAGGCAAGCCATTTCAGAAGTGGATGCCGCTCCTGCTTCCAGAAATCCCTATTAGTTAATGCTTATTTGGCAGAGCATTAAAAAAGTAGGTCTAGTTTGAACCTTGTTAATTTAAGATGAATAGTCTCAAAAAAAGATCATAGGAAAGCCATGATAGTGACAAAAGTTTCCTGTAATTTGAGAGGTCTGGGTGCTAAACCACAGTGATGGTTTCTTTAATCCATTCTTTGTCTATAGTTTTTAATAACTGCATTTTTAATGTTTTCTGAAATTGCCCCACAGTTTTGTATTTCTGCTGTGCTGTTTCTCATTTTATTTCAAACAGCTTTGCTTTCCTTTAAAAAGAATACAAGTCATAGTTATATAAACATGGACAATGTTAATATTGCAAACTAAGAGAATTTCATATTGTTTTTGTTGATTACCGTCGAATTGAGCACAACTTATAGCAACCCTATAAAGAAAAGGCCTGAAGCCTTTCTGTAGCTATCATCGTTTATCAAAGTTCATAGAATTTCCAGAGGCATGTTGTTTAGGAAATGGATGCCATTCCTGCTTATAAATATATTGCATTAAAATTTAGAAAGCAGACAATTTTTATGACCATGTTAATGTTCAGTATTAATTTAACTTGACTTGATAGTAGTATGTGGTTTAGGGTATCTAGCTAATTTATATTTTCCCTTGATTATTTTTGTGAATTCTCATTCTTTGATATTCTTATGATTCCCCCCCCCATTAGAATATAATAGAGAATAAAAAAAAGAATACAGTAGAGAATATATCCATCCCATCAATGGAATTTGAATAAATCATTTGGGAATTGTTTTTTCCTTGACTTATTTTTTAAGGAGATAGAATTTATAATTTTATTAGAAACTTTTATAATTCTGAATGAAATACTAGTACCAAATACTTTGGACAAATTTATGTTATTGTAAAATATCTTGGAATTT
>NW_006399980.1:4250515-4257895 GCF_000299155.1 Elephantulus edwardii
CCTCATTCCTCCCACCACCAAATTGTTGACCCTATGATTTACACCTCACCCCATGTGTATTCTTACTCCTATGCTCCCACCACCCTTCCCTTGGATCATCAGACACCTTCTAAAATAAAGGTCTTATACAGCATTTGTCCTTATGGGACTGAGTTAGTTCACTTAGCATAATACTCTCCAGTTCCTCCTAAGTTAGGTAGTGATTTACATAATCATTGCTCGTGTGTATTGCGTAGTATTCCATTGTGTGAATGGGATTTTTTTTTCTATTAGTAGACCAGATTTTTCTAATAGCATTTAAAATAACTTATCTAGAAGCCCCTCTAAGGGATAAAGATGCTCATTCTCCTTTTGTGTCATTGACAGCCTCGAAAAACCCAGTGGAGGGTCAGCTGTGAGTTCTAACTCAACAGCAATGAGTTTGAATTTTTTGAATATTCAGTGTTTATGATCATGAGTCATTTCTAATTTCTGCTCTGTGGTGGTTTTTTTTTTGTTTGATTGGTTTTTTTGGGGGGGGTTGTTTGTTTGTTTGTTTGGCATTCAGCCTATGAAGGATACAGGAATTTACTGTGTGGTTCAATTTTTTAAAACCTCTATTCCTCACATACTTGCATAATGTGTGTAAAGGCTTTTTTATAATAAGGAGAGATTTTAGTACAGCCTTAAGTTTGAAATGAATGGAAAGAAATTTTCATCAATTTATTGATTGCAGGGAAGCAAAATACAAACAAGAGTTGGATTACTAATGTTACTTTGTACCTGGTTAAGCAACTGCCCAATTGCAGTAACTCATTTCCTTCACAATTCAGCCAACGTTCCATTTGTATCCTTTTATTTTACTAAGATACAAGAAAGTATTTATCATTTACCTTTTAAATTTTTCCTCTCAGTTAGAGCTAGTACAATGCCTAAAGTGTTTTAGTTAGCCACTATCTTACCTATGTTGCAGTTTTTAAACTGTAAATGTTTTTAATGAGTCTCTGTGTTCACATACTTCTCATTGGATATTTTTTATTATGAAATGAACTGTATATAAATGTAAAATACACATATTAAATTACAGAGTATTCTTTCTATATTATGAATAATTTTCTTCCTTAACTAAGAGTTTAGCTTACAGGACAAATTGCAGAAAATCTTGGAGAGGAAGAACAATTAGTCCAAGGCTTATGTGCCCTTTTGTTGGGCATTTCCATTTACTTCAATGATAACTCACTTGAAAACTACATGAAGTAAGTAAGGGCAATATGTGAGTGAAAAATGACTTGTTGATGGTAGCAAGAGACAGCACTTTTTTTTCTGCTAAAGTATAATATAGATGAAGATTCTTTTTTGTTATAGCTGCTGGTGTTTTGGGTTTTGTGGGGGGGTTTTTGTTTGTTTGTTTTTTAAACATCTCCATGTGCTTATTATCTTTGTAGAGAGAAACTAAAACAACTTATAGAGAAGAGGATTGGAAAGGAGAATTTCATAGAGAAATTAGGATTTATTAGCAAACATGAGTTATATTCCAGAGCCTCTCAGAAACCCCAGCCAAATTTTCCCAGTCCAGAATACATGATATTTGATCATGAGTTTACGAAGCTGGTAAAAGAACTTGAAGGTAAGTCTAGGAGCTTTGTACTTATATTCTTTAGAAAGTACCTATGGATCATATTCCTATTTTCTGAATACACACTACCTTTATAATAGGCTTTAAAAATAGATGTTTTGTTTTCCCAGGAACTAGACAAGGATGCCCATTATCTCCTCTCTTACTCAATATTGTATTGGAAGTCTTAGCAATAGTAATAAGACAAAAGAAAGACATAAGAGGTATACAGATTGGCAAAGAGGAGGTAAAATAATCCCTCTATGCAGATGACATGATAGTATACTTTGAAAACCCTAAAGACTCAGCTAGAAAACGATTGGATAGTTGACCAATTCAGCAAAGTAGCGGGATACAAGATCAGCATACAAAAATCAGTTGGATTTCTCTGCGGTGACAAAGAGAATACAGAGCTGGAGCTAAGAAAAACAATACCCTTCACAATAGCTAATCACAAGATAAAATATTTGGGAGTAAATATAACTAGAAGCACGAAAGATATATTCAAAGAAAATTACAAAACATTACTACAAGAAACAAAAAGAGACCTGGAGAAGTGGAAGAATATCCCTTGCTCATGGATAGGAAGACTCAATATTGTGAAAATGGCAGTACTGCCAAAGGCAATTTACACGTTCAATGCAATCCCAATACAAATACCAATTCCATTCTTCAATGAGATGGAAAAGGCAATCTCCAGCTTCATTTGCAATGGAAAGAAGCCCTGAATAAGCAAATCACTCCTTAAAAATAGAAAAAAGGTAGGAGGCATCTTACTCCCTGATTTAAAATCCTACTACACTGCCATGGTAGTTAAGACAGCATGGTACTGGTACAATGACAGACACATAGATCAATGGAATAGAATTGAAAACCCAGAAATCAGCCCATCTGTTTATGGTCAACTGGTTTTTGACAAGGAGATAAAATCTGTTACGTGGGGAAATGACAGCCTTTTTAACAAATGGTATAGGCAAAATTGGAAAATTATCTGCAGAAGAATTAAACAAGATCCCCAACTCACTCCATACACAAAAACCAACTCAAAGTGGATCATGGACCTAGGACTAAAACCAAGGACTATAAACTTCATTCAAGAAAAGCTTGGAAGAACTTTAGTAGTCCTAATCCACAAGAGTCTTCCAAGTATTCTGAAAAACTTACAACCAGGACAAGATAAAATAGATGAATGGGACCTTCTAAGAATCAAATCCCTATGCACATCCAGAAACTTCTCCAACAGGGTAAAAAGGGAAGCCACAGACTGGGGAAAAGTGTTTGGTAATGACATGTCAGATAAGGGGCTTATATCTTGAGCACCACAAGATAAAGGTAAATAATCCCATTTAAAAAATGGGCACAGGATATGAACAGACACTTCACCAAAGAAGACATTCACTTGGCCAAGAAGCACATGAAGAAATGTTCAAAATCCCTAGCTCTGAGAGAGATGCAAATCAAGACAACTATAAGATACCATCTCACCCCAGTAAGACTAGCAAAATCTAACAGAACAGCAAGCAACAAATGCTGGCGAGGTTGTGGAGAGACTGGAACCCTTATTCACTGTTGGTGGGAGTGTAAAATGGTGCAACCACTGTGGAAAACGGTGTGGCGCCTTCTCAAAAAGTTGTAAATAGAGATACCATTTGACCCAGCAATTCCACTACTGGGAATATACCCTAAAGAGACCATAAACGACATCCAAGTAGATATATGCATACTCATGTTTATTGTGGCTTTGTTCACAAGAGCAAGGAGTTGGAAACAACCTAAGTGCCCATCAACAAACGAATGGGTAGAGAAGCTGTGGTATATTCGCACAATGGAATACTATGCTGCATTGAAAAACAAGGAACTCATGCAATATTATTCAAAATGGGTGAACCTGGAGGACATTATGCTGAGTGAGGTATCTCAGTCACAAAGGGACAAATGCTATATGGTGCCACTGTTGTAGAATGAGGCTGGCATTGGGGTGGGGGTAAGACTGAGAAAAACTGGATGAAATATGTTTACAGCATTGAAATCTATGGGGGAGAGAATAGTCTAAAAGTATTATATTTTAGGGCATTATTTTTATCGTAGGAGTATGCAATGAGGGTTGTAGAGTGGATTATATTTGGGGTGGGGGTGGGGTGTGTGCGTGGGGGATTGTGTACCCATGAAAGAGTTTTTCTTTTGCTTTTCAAGGAGAGGAGCGAACGTGGGGGTGGGGGTGGGGTAGGCGGGGAGAAAAGTATAATGAATGAGTGGAATTCCAAAGTCTCTGTAGATGTTCATGGAAATTAAATAGATAGATAGATAGATAGATAGATAGATAGATAGATAGATAGATAGATAGATAGATAGATGTTTTGTTTTCCCTTGTGTTTTCATCTGTATTCCAGTGTAGGACCTTACAGTAAGATTGGAAAGATTATTTCTTACCTGTCAGGGACTTAATGCATGTTTTTAAGTCCTAATAATCAAACAGTATTTAAAATATTTAAGGCAGAATTTAAAAAATCTTGTTTTCAGTGAATGTTTCACCTCAGTTTAGTTTCCATTTGACAGTCTTTTTCACAGTCTGTGCACTGACACTATATTTTCCACAACACATCCACATTCTCTTTCATTCCTTTCTGATTGTTCCATTTCTAGTATACCTACTGCATACTTAGTACCAATTATCCCATTTACAACAATAGTAAAACTAACGTCCAGCTATTTATTTGCATTAACATTTTGTGTCTGGCAAATGCCAAGGTGCTAGACAAGAATGACACCAATTTTGGCTGTGATGATTAAGGTTAAGTGAGTTCCACCTTGGCTGAGTCATGATTCTCAGTGAATTGACACTTATACAGTATTGTAATTTGTAGTTATGTAGTGATGTAAGTTAGCTGTTGTGTAATGATGGCGTTATATTCCATGTTATAAAAGTCATTGTCCTAGTCACATAGTCATTCTCCTTTTTTGTGTATCACAGATTGTCATATAACAACTTGGTTTTTGGAACCTAACCATATAGATAAGGAATGAGTACACACACTCCACTTTTTATGTCCTTATCTTTTCATCTTTACTTTAGAGAATTTTTTGTTGCCTATGTTGGTATTGCTGGGTTCCATTAGGTCGAGTATGACTCATAGTGACCCTATGAATAACAGATGTGAACAAATTGTTAACCTTTTGGTTGCATATGATGATGTTGTTGGGTACCATCAAGTTGAGTATGACTCAGGGCAACACAATGAACGACACATCTGAACCTTGTCCTTCTGTGCCATCCTCACAGTGTCTGACAAACTACAGCCCACTGCTGCTGTGACTGTGCCAATCAAACTCAAGCCCTTTTCTGTAGTGAAAATCCACCTAGTTGAGGGTCTTCTTTTTTGCTGTCCCTCCATCTTTCTAAGCATAATATCCTTTTCCAAGGAATAGCTTTTCCTGACAACATGTCCAAAGTAATGGGGCAAAGCTTTATCACCTTTGCCTCCAAGGAGAACTCTGGCTGCATTTTCTCCATATCTCATCTGTTTGTTCTTTTGGTGGTCCATGGATATTCAGTACTCTTCTCAAACACCACAGGTCAAAGGCATCAATTATTCTTTCGTGATCTTTATTTATTGTCCAGCTCTCAGATGCATAGCAAGTGATATGAAAGACCATGAAATGAATCAGACCCACCTTGGTCCTCAAACTGACATCTTTGCTTCTCAGTTTGGAGAGGTCCATTACTGCAGACTTTCCCAGATCTCCATATCTCTTAACAGCTGATATTAAATGTATTGATTGCAGATCCAAGTAAAATGAAGTTGTTGACAGTTTCAGTCTTTTCCCCACGTTACCTATCAGTCCATCAGTGAGAATGTTCTTTTCTTGACCTTGAGATGAAGTCCATGTTTTCTACAAGTGCCTCAGTTCCCCCTCAGTTTCAGCAAGCAAGGATGTGTCATCTGCATAATGAAGATTATTGATGAGTCTTCTTTCTCCAATCTTGATGTCACATACTTTATAAGAGTCAAACTTCTTGAATAATCTGCTCAGCAAACAGATTTAAATAGATAAAGAAAAGAGATACCAGCTTCTTGAATAATTTGCTCAGCAAACAGGTTTAAATAGATATGGAAAAGAGATACAACCTTGATGCACGTTTTTCTTAATTTTAAACCCTCTAGTGTTCCTTGCTTTGTTGTTTTGTTCATGGTCTACATACAGGTTTCGCATGAGTGCAATTAAGTGCTCTGGGATTTCCATTCTCTCAGTGTTAGCCATAATTTGTTATGCTTCACACAGTCAAATGCCTTTGCATAGTAAATAAAGCATAAATAAACATTCTTTGCTTTTATTCAGGATCCATCTGACATCAGCAGTGTTATCTCTGATGCCACAACCTCTACTAAATCCAACTTGAATGTCTGGCAGTTCTTTTGTCTATGTACTCTTCTAGCAATTTTTGAATGATCTTCAGCACAATTTTGTTTGCTTGTGATACTGTTCAGTAGTTTCCACATTCATTTGAATCACTTTTCTTGTGAATGGGAACCAATATGAATCTCTTCCAGTTGACTAGGAAGCTATCTTCCAAATTTTCTGGCATAGACTAGTGAGCACCTCCAGAGATGCATGTTATTTGAAACATGTCAGTTGGTATCCCATAATTCCTGGCCTTTATTTTTTGCCAGTATCTTCCTACAGTATCACTGGCTCTTTCTTGATCATATGGTACTTTCTGAAATATTTCTGAGTTGGCTAATTCTTTTTGGTATAGTGATTATGTGTATTCATTCAGTCTTCTTCTGATGCTTCCTGTATCATTCAAGATTTTGCCCCTAGCATATCTAAGTATTGTCAACTCAAGGCTTGAGTTTATTTCACTTCTTTCAGCTTCAGAAATACTAAGCCAGTTCTTCTCTTGTTTTTCTCCAATTCTAGGTCTCTGCATATTCCATTATAGTAGATTACTTTGTCTTCTTACACTGCCCTTTGAAATCTTCTGTTTAATTCTTTTACTTCTTTCTTTATATTGAGTTTTCTTTCAATGAAACACCATCCTCAAAGGCAGTATCCTTTATTTTGTATTCCAGATTGTTATTTCATTAACAGGTGACAAAAATAGTTCTGTTTCAGGGAGTATTCTACTCTTGGTTGGTTCAGCAAAAATCTTGATGTTTTACAAATTTGGATTCTATTCTGTGTTTTTCCTCCCATTTTTTCCAGGGTCGATCTATTGTTAACCCTGATCAGTATGGTAGGGAATTTTGGCTGGATACCATTTCGTTCTTCTGGTCTCTGGGTAGATGAGGCCATGATTTGTATACACTAGTTTTTGAAATTTTTATTTCCTTCTTAAGACACATTTTTAAATAAACTTTCTTTTACAGGTGTTATAACTAAGGCTATTTATAAGTCCAGTGAAGAAGATAAGAAAGAAGAAGAGGTGAAGAAAACATTAGAACAGCATGACAATATTGTGACTCACTACAAAAATATGATTCGAGAGCAGGTAAGTCCTAATGAATTATAAACACGTTCTGATATTCTGATCCATTTTAAAATGTGGAAAATTTTTTATATCTCCACTTCAAATAGAAGACGATTCAAAAAATAAAACTCATTTTTTCTGAAATCAAAAGTATACAAGTGGTCAGCAAACTGGACACTTGACATGTGCTAAGCACTATGCAGATGTGGATACAGACATCACGCATGTTGTCATATCACAATTGCATGTGGAAGTAAACCACATGTAATAATTATAATATTAAAAATAAATATTTAAATTTATTAAAACTCACACT
>NW_006399980.1:4257995-4259275 GCF_000299155.1 Elephantulus edwardii
ATCAAATGAAGTCTAATGATAGATTGAAGATAATTAAAGACATGGCAACATTTTAAAAACAGAACTAAATTCACTGCTGTGGGGTTATTTCTGACTCATGGTGACCTGTCAGGTTTTGAGAACATAAAATATAACAGGAGTAGATTGCCTGTTTTAGGGTATTTTTTTTTCTTTTGGAGCCCCTGTGGATTTAAAGCATCAGAAAAGCAAGGCTTTTGTGTTAGCACAATTTGCTGCACACTATGCCACCAGAGATTCCAAGGATTGTTGTTGTTATGTGCCATCAGGTCACCTTCAACTCACAGTGACTCTAAGTACAATAGCTCCTAAGCCTGCCCTGTCCCGAGCTAGTGTCACTGACTCTAACACACCTACCTCCGTTATCCCAGATACTTTTTCAATCCATCTTATGCGGAGTCGTGTTCTCCTGCACTGGCCCTCCACCCTTCTGCGCGTGAGGTACTTCTCTAAGGACGAGTCTCTCCTGGCCACATGCCCAGAGTATGTGAGACAGAGCTTCACAATCCTTGCCTCCTAGGAGAAACTTGGTTTCACTCTCTCACAGACAGAATTATTTACTTAGGGCCAATTAAATAGAGTTGATTTGGGAAGGGGGAGAAGCAGTTATTTCTCTCTTAATTAGGATCCTTTAGATGTTACTTTTATATTTTCTCACCATTTAAAATGCTACTTGATAATAAGATAACAAGCACTAATAGCTATAATGAGTTTAAACCCTTTGAATGACATTATAGAATCCTTCCCAAGGAAATTCTCCAAAATTTCAAGAAAAAAAGGTTATGAAATAAGAGATTTTATTTGTTGTGATAGTTACAATTTTGGAACTTGAAAAGCAACCTTATCCTAAAAAAATATTGAATGTAAACTATGTTTCATTTACTTATTTAGTGAGCATTAAAAATTAAGGTTATAAAACTTGCATCAGCAAGGAAAAATTAGGCTATAAAAGTAAATTTAAGATTACAGAATTAATATGAACTGATCATGAGAAGCATGGATTAAAAATATTAGAATATATTATGTCAAATCCCAATGATAGTTATATTAGGATGGTGACAACTATAAACTCTTTTTTCTTTAAGTCTTGTTTTACTGATTGTTCTTTTGGTTGCTACTTAGATCAAGAGGCAGTAGTCAGAACAGAGCAGGGTAACACTGCATGGTTCAGAATTGGGAAGGGTGTACGCCAGGGATGCATCCTGTCTCCATACCTTTTCAACATGTATGCAGAGCAGATTATCCGAGAAGCTGGGCTCTAT
>NW_006399980.1:4276733-4282071 GCF_000299155.1 Elephantulus edwardii
TATTTCATCCAGTTTCTTTTTTATCCATTGAAAATATTCAATCATTGTTCTTTTAAAATCACTATCAGAAAGATCCATCAGGGTTTCTGGGTCCAAGAAATCCATTGCTACTGTGTCTTCTTTGGGGGTTGATATCTTGCTTTGGGCAGGTGGGACAAGTGAAGCACTCGTAAAGCAGAGTATTCTAATGAAATGTTTAAAGATATGGAGTTAGAAAACCAAAAAGTAGGAAAGTGACCAGCACTTCTAAAGCTGAAAGAACTGAAGAAAAATTCAAGCCTTGAGTTTCAACACTGAAGAACTCTTATGGGCAAAATACTGATTGATATAGGAAACATTGAAAAGGATGCAACGAATATCCAGAGTCACTATACCTAGAAGAATTGGTATTAATATTGAACCATTTTAGCAAGTAACATGATCAAAACCCAGTGATTCTGAAAGAAGAAATCCAAGCTGCACTGGAGAAATTGGAAAAAAATAAGGCTCTTGGAACTGATGTAATATCAGTAGAGGTGGTCAGCAAAGCAAACAGATGTAGCCATAAACATGGTCACTCATCTATGCAAAGAAATTTTGAAGACAGCTATGTGGCTAAGTAGAATAAAGTTTTGATGATCCAACAAAATGAGGAAATGATTGAATACTATCATTTATATCATGTGAGTAATCTTGCTAAAGATTCTTCAGAAACATCAGGAGCAGTACATCCACATGGCACTGTCAGACATTCTTCCTGGATTCAGAAGAGTCCATGGGATGAGGGATTTTTTTGTTATTGTAAGATGGATGGTTAAATTAGAGAATAGCAGAAAGATATTTTCTTGTACTAAATGTGCAAAAACATTCAGTTGTCCAAATCATTATAAATTATGGATATCACTGAGAAAAATGAGATTCCAGAACACATAATTGTGCTCATGTGAAACCTTTACATGGACTAAGAAGCCGTCATTCTAACAGAACAAGACAATTGTGCATGGTTCAAATCAGAAAATGTGTGCATCAGGGTTGTTGTATTCTTCATTCACATCTCTTCAACCTGTATGCTGAGCAGATACTTCAAGAAGCTGGGTTATATGAATAAGAATATGATAATAATTCTTATTTATGACCTGTATTACATAAGTGACAAAACCTCACATGCAGAAAGTGAAGAGGACTTCATGCACTTACTGAAGCTCATTAAAAACAACAGCCTTCAGTTCTGAATCCAGCTTGAATTTCTAGAAGTTCTCTTTGCTTGTATTGTTGCAGCTAGTTTTGAATTGTCTTCAGCAGAATTTTACTTGTGCATAGTATTATTGATATTGTTTGATAAGTTCCACATATTTTTTTGGATTAGGACTAGGTGGATTTTTTTCTAGTCTGTTGACTAGGTAACTGTCTTCCAAATCTCTTGACATAGGCTAGTGAGCACTTCTAAGTGCTTCCTGAGCCTCAACATCAGGAAAGAAGAAATTCTAACAACTGGACCATAAGCAACATCATATCAATGGAGAAAAAAAAAAGAAGCTGTCAAGGATTTAATTTTACTTAGATCTACAGTCAGCACTAATGGAAACAGTAGTCAGTATATCAAAAAGACTTTTTAATGTGCTAAAGAATAAATATATCCATTTAATGACTAAAATGTACCTGACCCAGACCATGGTGTTTTCAAATTACTTCATCTGCATGTGAATGTTGGGCCGTGAATGAATATATGAATTGTGCTGTTGTTAAAGAATATTGACTATATCATGGACTAGATGGCATTGAGTTGTTCTTATAGTACCCAGACATTCTGTTACCCACAAGCTAGACAAAGTGAGACTTTTCCTGTAGGTTAGCCATTTCCTTACCTAAAATGAAATTCCTTGATGCTTCAAGTGATGAAATGAGCTTGTCTGACAAGCAACAGTTCAAGTCCGCTCCATAGTTCTGAAGAAAGGCTTGATTTCTACCCAAAGGATCAACATTGAAGAACCTGTAAGAGGGGAAGCCCTATGGAGCACAGTTCTGAGATGACAGATACAAGATTGGCATCCGAGTTGACTCAATAAAATTGGTTAATCTTTTTTTTTTTTTTAAAGTGTAATTTCCATTTTATTTTCAGACAAGTTTTTTCTTCAGCCTTTTAAAGAATCAAATCCTTACATGGGCTTTGGTGGTGGTCATGGGGCAGCACCTGCAGGTCTAAATCTAGGTGGAGGTGTCCGGTCCTTTTGGGCTTCACGAGAACGGTTCCTCACCACCTTGCTATGAATGGCACAACTCACACAGTAGTGCAGTTTCACATAGAGCTTTGGAAGCACATTGGCATTGAAAACACTCGCTTCGGAAATGTCCCTGACAGCAGCTGCCTCTACTATATTTCGGATTACGAACTTCTTAATTGCCTTGTCTTTGGGCACGCACCAGGCGCAGTTCGTGCAGCGAATAGGCTGCACGTGGCCGCGGCCCTTTTTGTCACGACCGTTGTTTCTCCTTTTCTTCGTCATGTTGGAAGCGAGGATCCGAGAGAGGCAAAATTGGTTAATCTTAAGTTAATCACTTTAAGAAATATATAAATCAGAGTTTGAAACAAAACAACATCGTAGTTAAGAATGATACCTGTAGTTTGAAGTAAAAACTCCTTGCTGTTTCATTATCTGGCTCATTGATTCACAGTCTTAACTACACATTAGGATTTGCTGAGAAGTGTTTTAAAAATACCAGTGCCAGTACCTTTCTGGGACTCTGATTTCGTCACCTTGAATGGTGTCTCAGCATCAGTATTTCCAGAAACTTGTCAGGGGAGTTTACTCTATAGCCACTTGATAACTTAGTCATCTAACTTGGGCAGAAGTAGAGGGGTTTTTTTTTTTTTTTATTTATATGAGGCTAACAAAATTTTTTAGAGAAATACTTTTTTACCACCTTATTTAGGCAATAATTTGTTAGGTTTTTTTTAATTTCACACAGAATGCTATTCCTTTCTGAAGAGTTTTAAAGGAATTTTATTTACCCTTGTGTTAATTGGTAGAAGTATAATTGAAACTTGTGTAATTCTTGATTATCAATCACAGTTTAGGCTTATTGAGACTGTGCATGCACTCCCTCACTCCCTGCCCCATCCTAGAAATCCTGAAAATAACAACATGTTGTTTTTCAGTGCTTTGAAAATACTGTTGGCACAGTTGCATTAAGAGAATGACCTATTTAAATTTTTCTTTGAACCTTCTAATGTTAAAAAAAAATTGTACTCTCTTTTTAAATTTTATGCCTACTAGGAAAAGACAGTTCACATCTAGGGTCTCATAATAATGGGAATCAGATGAATGGCATTCAGCCAGAAGAAATTGGAAGGTTACGTGAAGAAGTAAAAGAATTAAAAAATAATCAGGAACTTTTACAAAGTCTGCTGGCTGAAAAGGACTCTTTGATTGAAAATTTGGTAAGACATAAATGTTAAAAATATTTTTTAAGAAATCCAAATGAGTTCTCATTATCCTGTTTTACTAGATCCTCTTAGAATATAATAAGCTTTGGAGTCAGACTGACTGATGTTCCCTATTTCCAATCTAAAATCAAGTTGAGCCACTTCATGAAACTCCTTAAACTTATTTCCTGATCTAGATATGGTAGTGATGATAACCTATTTTTTGTTGTGAGAATTCAGTGAGATACTCTGCATAAAATCACCTTACCACAATGAAAATACACACTAATAACCTACTTTGATTTCATCTTTTTTCCATGTGAATTGAGATGAGTGCTTAAATGTAAGAAATTACATTTGGTTTAAATATAATATTAAATTTTCAGAGTTATATTAGAATGTTATTGAAATTTTATTTGGGTATAAAAACTAAAATGCTCATGTGAAATTTTGGGTGAAAATCTGTAAGACATAGCTTGTCTGTATACAGCTCTATTTCGTATTTACCAATGTTTTTGGTCTCCCTAGACTGAATTTACGTCATAAATTGATTTCTTTGCTCTTTGTAGAAATCTTCCCAAACATCACCTGGAACAAATGAACAGTCTTCAGCAACACCTTTAGCTGGAGACTCTGAGAAAGTTAATGAATTAAAACAGGTACATTTTCAGCTTTATCAATATTTTGTTTTGTTTTAATTATAATTTAGAACTGCTTTGTTAAGTGGACATCATGCTTGGAAAGGCAGAGTGTCAGCAAAAGAGAGGAAGGCCCTCAAAGGATACACTGACACAGTAACTACACTGATTGGCTCTAGTATGTCAGAGATGATGAGGATGGCACAGGATAGGCCAGGGTTCAGATCTGTGTTCATAGTGTCACTGTGAGTTATAATCAATTTGACGTCACCTAGCAACAACGTGTCTGATAAGAAGCATATCCAGAATTCTAACAGGTAAATAATAAAAATATTTAAATCAGCGTAGGATTTGAATAGACATTTCTCTAAGACTATCTGCAAATTGCCATTAAGCCCATGAAAAGATGTATAATAAATTGGACATTGTTAGGTACATTATGTCCACTCTGACTAAAAGAAATGCTTTGAAGAACAGATGGAGACCTTGCTCTGTCCTATACCATTGTTGCAGTCACTATATAACTTCATCTCATTGTGGGTCTTCTCTTTTCCTCCAATCACTGCTTTTCTCTGCTTGATAGTCTCTTTCAAGAACTGGACTCTCCTGAGAACATGCCCTAAATATGTGATATGAAGTTTTACCATCCTGGTCTCTAAAGAGCTCCCTGGCTGCACTATTTCCAACAATGATTTTTGGTTTTCTTCTTATTCTGACAATGTATGGGATATTAAGTACTTACTACCCATATATTAAGTACTCTTACTACCACCACAATTCAAAGACCTCCATTTTGTTTGATTCTTCTTTATTCTTTCTCCAACTTTTACATGCATGTGAAGCAATTGAAAACACTATGGTTTGAATCAGACTCATTTTAGTCTTTAAACTGATATCCTTACTCTTTAGCATTTTAAGAGGTCCTTGACATCAGATTTGCCAGTGCAATTTGTGGTTTGATTTCTAAGATGCTGCTTCCATGGTTTTTTATTTTGGACCCAAGTAAAATGAAGTCATTAACAACTTTAGTTTTTTTCTCTATCATGATATTATTTCTTGGTCTGATTGTAAGCAATTTTATTTTCTTTGAAATGTGCAACACTGTAAGATGTTGGTTTTGATCTTCTTCACTAAATGCTTCAAGTTCTTCATTTTCAAGAGCAAGGTTGTGTCCTTTCCCAAGCACAAGATGTTGATTAATCTTCTCCAATCTTGATGTCACATGCTTCTTATTAGTATATATTTGTCATTTGTTAGCTTGCACTCATTCTGTCAAGTCAGAACCAACACCTAACTC
>NW_006399980.1:4283875-4302286 GCF_000299155.1 Elephantulus edwardii
TCTGGCAGTTCTTTGTTGAAATATTGCTCCAATTGTTTTTGGATAATCTTCAGCAGAATCTTGCTTGCATGTGATATTGTCTGATAATTTCCACACTCTGTTGGGTCACCTTTCTTTAGAATGGGAACAAATATCAATCTTTTCCAATCAGTTGACCAACTGTCTTCCAGATTTATTTTTTTCTTTTCTTTTATCATTTAAGAAATTTTTATTGGCATGGAATACTGTAATTATGGATAAGCAAAATTTTACATCTTAAAGTCTCTTAATCATGTGTATCTGTGTACTAAACATACATAAATTTCACTTTATTTAAAACATATGAAAGAGGTAATTTCAAATCACATTAAACATAATACATATAGAGCTTGCTTTGTTAAAAATCTACAGTATACATTCAAGTAAGGGTCAAACTTCCAATGCCAACTATATGTGAAACAAAAATTAAACATTTACAATAATCAGTTTCCTAAAAGTGCTATTTTCAATACCTGTAAGAGGAAACTCATTCTAGTGCTTTTGTTTTCACCCAGATACCTATACATTTTTTTATTCACTGAACCAGATGCTTTTGTTACTAAAAAAAATACATATCCAAAGCTTTTATATCTTTTTAAATAGATTTAACATTTTAGCTCTTTGGGAGAGGATAGGCTAGTCCAAAAAAACCACTCATACCAACTTTCTTGAATTATTAGAGATGACTTTTTCATGACACACCCTGTTTCAGCTTAGATGTGAAAGTTTATGAATATATGAGAGAAGAAAATTCTGGACCATGTGTTTAAGGTTAATCATCTTTTTCCAAGTTAGAATTTGTGTAGGTCAAGGAGCATCCACCGTAGCAACTTTCCCGAGATCCAGGATGGGGATCCCGCGCTCCATGTCTCAGTTAGATATTCTCTTCTAACTTGATTTGGTTTAATTTCTTCAGGAGTTATATTCAGTGCATTTCTTGAATTATTTGTCACTTTGGTTCACTAAATAGACTTCACAATGTAGCAGTCCTATGTTCAAATACACAGGAACATGTCTGGAAAAAGTCTGAAGTTGAAGGAGAAGCAGGAAGAGATTTAGTAAGTTTAGATGTGCAAACTGAAGACCCGCGAGACACACTGTAAAGCTTCTTTTGTCATGGCCTTGAGTGTACTTTAAGATTGTCCTGATCAAAACTTCCTGAGAAGGCACTGAAAAGTTACACATTTTCTGAGTTCTGGTGGTCAAAGATAGGCATATTTAACAACTGCTGCTTTAACCGACTGGCTCGCTCTTCCTCAAATGCCTTTCTCTCCAACCCCAGGCGAATAGCAGCACCTGTAAAGCTTCGTCTTTCTCTCTCAAAATTCTTTTTCTGCTCTTTAAATAGAGACCACTCTTCTTTAAGGTGTTCCTTTTCCTCCAGTATTAACAATCTCATAGTAGAGAAGTGGTGTCATCATCACATGCAGTAGCAAGCTGCTGCTATAAAAGTTGCTGCTGAGTTTTAATTATTTCTCTTTACAGTGTTGAATTTCTACCTCGAGTTTTTCTGTTTCTTGTTCATGGTCTTGTCATGAAATTACATCTACGTCATTATAACCTTCTAAGTGTACCTTTGAAATTTGATTATCAAGTTTTTCTACATGACTTTTCAAAATTCTCCACTGTTTTCTGATGCTGTTTGTAAGCTGCTCTCTTAAAGTATCACAGGAAAGGTCCCATATACTGTTACAGATTCAGTTCCCCAGCATCTTCTTCAACATCAGAAATAACAGTTCCTGTACTATCATCAACTCTTCCTCTAGGTTTCTGCTTTTGGGGAAAAAGAAGAGTGATCATTTCCTTTTTCATTTGCTGAAGAACCTTCTTAAGTTCAGCATTTTCCATTAGGATTTGTTTCTGACGATCATTCAAGAGAATTTTATACATTTCATCTTCATTCCTGGCTTCAGTTTTACCCGTTCTCCAGGAGCCTCTCTTTCCAACAGCTCTTCCCACATAATTTAAAACATCCATAGCTATTTTTTTATTTTTTTGTTCATAACAAGTTGATGTAGACGTTCCTTTATTTATTATATTCATGTTCTTTTCTCTTTGTATCATGATTATACTGAGTAGCTCGACTTGCAATGATATTTTGTCATTTCTGTACCTCATCCTTCTCATTTTTAAGTAGCTGGTGCAAATTCCTGTTCTTGCATTGTAATTGTCTCTTTCCAGAAGTCCAATAATTTCTCTCCTGCAAGTTTCCAGTTGTTGCTTAAGCTTTGCATAGCAGCTTTGCAAATGGTCCATGTCACTTCCCAGTTTCAGATGCTGTGTTTCCACATTTTCCTGAGCTAGAAGGTTCTTCCATTGTAGTACAAGTAGTTCATTCATACAATTTAACACTGCACTATATTTAATTCTCTCTTTGCCTCTTTACCTTTGGATTCTTCATATAATGAAGGAAAACCGAAAGTAGTCAATTCCTGATGAAGGTAGGTGATACTCTGCTCAGTATTCTCTTCTGTGCAGAAGGCACTGAAATAACTGTATATTTTTTATAAAGGTATTGAAGAACTTAGCACTTAATGTAAGTATAAACTTGATAGAGACATCTTTATTTCTGAGGTATATTGAGATTTTTGCTTTCTGAAGACAGATCTGGATCTGTCACAGTCATCCAATCTCCCATAGCAATTGCCAGAGCCAGGATACCTGAAGAACTAGTTCAGCAGGGAAGCATTTAGTATTGGCTGCTGTCACTCTTCTATGTAGCCATTTCCTTCACAGCTCTCAGGAGCGGCTGAGAGTCACCACTCACTGTCCTACAGCGGCAGGCACCCACAGTCCCGCACAGCCACTTTGGGACGCAGTGCCTCCCGCCCAGATTTCTTGACACCACTTAGTGAGTATATCCAGGGCAGTGTCTGTTTGTTGAAACATGTCAGTTGGTATGCCATCAACTCCTGGAGCCTTGTTTTTTTGCCATTTCCTTCAGAGCAACTTGAACTTCCTCCTTCATCACCACAGGCTTTTGCTCATATGTTATTTCGTGAAATTCTTTTAACTCAGCCTATTCCTTCTGATACAGTGACTTTGTGTGCCACTTCCATCTTCTTTTAATGCATCCTGGATCATTTAACATTCTTCCCAAAGTACCCTTAAGTATTGCCACCCATGGCTATAACCCAAGTTAATAGAAAACATATTTCCATACAGGAACTTGTGAACAGCTATTCATACTAGCATTATTTATACTAAAAAGAAAAAGAAAACAGTCCAAATATCTTTGAACTGATGACTATAAATAAAGTATGTCTCTATCCATACACTAATACTATTTAATCATAGCAACAAATTGTTGATACATGATACAACATGGATGAACTTTGAAATATGCAAAGTGAAAGAAATCAGATACTAAAGGTCACGTATTATGTGTTTTTTTTTCCTTTGTGATTTGAGTGTAAGTTTACAGAGCGAATTGATTTTTCAGTCAAGCATGCAGACACCTTTTGTTTGACATTGATTATATTACTTACGTTGTAACTTCCCTCTTCCTCTTTCTGTTGCCGGATTCCCATTTTCATTTTAAACCTTATACTTTTTCAAGCCTTCTGCATTATCCATGGGTTTGATATTGTATGATTGATGGTTAAGTGAGTATCTCTCTGGTCATTATTGTTGTTCATGTGTTAGGCCTTTCTATTTGGATAAAAGTTGTGTCATTGGGTGAAGTTCACTTCTGGACTCAAAGAATGACCACTGGGCCCTAGTCTTGTGAATTCCACCAGTTTTTAATAGCATAATAAGCTTTCCTACATTTATGCTTTTTAATTGTGTTCTGCAGCGGTCCTCTGGACTTACTGTTTTATCTTTGCTTCTCTCCCACAATTCACAACCCCCACCCCAACTTACTTGTTCTGGACAGGAGAAGACCAGTAGTTCCACCTTAGATGAATGCTTGCAGGTTTTTAAGACCCCAATCAGTGCCAAACTAAGGTTGTTGTTCATTGTCTTTGTTGACCCCAGTTGACCTTAATGAGCCCTCTGACTGATCCTGAGGCTCCAGAACCAGCCCCTCATTCCCTCAGAATGTTTAGCTATGATTAGGAAGTTTTCATACACTGTAAAAATTATTTTCTTTTAAATGCCCCAAATAAATAAATCTATAGGAATAACTTCTAGATAAGTTATTATGAGGGCAGGTTAGGGAGTTTGAGTTATTGTTTAACAGGTGTAAATTTTTCTCAGGGACAAGAGTGGCTAAATTGTTGTGTGATTTGACAGTGCTGATTAATGTCCAACTTTGTGAGTGTATTAGAAGCTGCTGAAGAGTATACAATTAAAGGGTGAACATCAGTGTGAATTTTATCTTAATACATCTGTTGCTTTAAGTTAGCAAATTTTAAGTTAGGAAGTTGGTGCTGGAGGAGATTGATACGACAGCACACAAGAACTTTTTGAACATTCTTTATCTTGATTGAAGTTATTACTAGCTATATGTATAGACGTTTGTGTGTGTATACACACATACACACACATACACACATGTATTGACATCCAAATTCTTCAAACACTGCATTGTAAATGGATGGAATTACTGTATTTATATTATCTTTAATAGGTTAGTCTTAAGCAAAAATACCTTAGAAGATTAACATCAGTCTTGTTACCTGTGAATAGAGTTGATAATTTTTTAAATTTGAAAGTATGTTTATTATTCATTCTTATATCTAGTTTCTATACAACTTCTTAATAAAGTCTTTAATATCATATAAATGAGATTCATAGCTGAGCCTTGTGTTGTTTGTTATTAGGTGTTGCAAGTCAGTTACAACTCTTAGTTGAACCTGTCAACAATAGATCTGTGCCATCTTCACAATCTCTAATAATCTCTCTTTTTGAGGGTCTTCCTCTCTTCCTTTGACCTTCCACCTTTGCCAGCATGATGTCTTTTTCCAAGTACTGGTGCCTCCTGACAGTGTGCCCAATGTATGTGAGATGAAGTGACACCATCGGTGCCTCTAAGGAGCACCATGGTTGCACTTCCTCCAAGGCAGACTTGCTTATTCTTTTTGCAGTCCATGGGATTTTTAAGACTCTTTTCCACCGCCACAGCAAAGGCATCCATTCCTCTTTTGTCATCCTTATTCATTGTCACACTTTGAGTTCCATGGAAAGCAATTGAAAATGCCATGGCTTGGGCCAGATGCACCTTAGTCTTCTTTTTTTTAATTTAGTAATTTCAATGACCATTTACAGAGATTTTGGATTTCCATTCATTTATTGTTGCATGCACCTTAGTCTCTAAACTCAAATCCTGCGTGCATGGATTGGGACAACAGCGACCTGGGAGTCTCTATTTCTTAAACAGATTTTTGAACTAGGTCTTCTGTTTTCATTCACATTGAGAGATATACTTGGTGTCACCAGGTTCTGAGTCTTTCGGTCATTCAGCTTCATAAGTCAAGTAGCTCTACTTGATTTTCTCAGTGGTCAGCTTGGGTTTAATTTCTTGGGTCAGCCAAGTCAATTCCCACTGCCACCAGTGTTCTGAAATGCTCAGATTTGATTGCTCTTTTTTCTTGTTCCATTTGTCCTTATGGAGTTTGTTCACTTCCTTTCTTCTTCCCTTTTCTCTCACTCCTTTTATTCCTTAACCCTTTTTTGATTGTTTACATGACATCTCATGTAATCAGTGGTAATAGAATCTATGTAATTTTCCATCTTGCACCCTAGACTAGACTCGAGAATAGGTCTTGAGTTAGATTCTAAGTTTTAGAAGTTGTAATTTAGAGGGAAAGATTTTGTTGTTACCCAATAAGTAGGAATTTCCCTCATGAAATGAATGTTTAATGTTGAAATTAATCATTTTTTGTCTCTTAGGAATTGGCAACATTAAAGTCTCAGTTAAACTCACAGTCTGCGGAGATCATAAAACTACAGGCAGAAAAGCAGGAGCTGTTAGAAATAACAGAATCATCTGTAAGTTACTTATTTTGGGAAGGGAGGGGTACTCTTCTGAAAGGTAGCAAACACAAGGATATTAGAGTGTTTTTTTCCCAGCCACTAGGAAAGAGCAACAGATTTGTCAGATAGCATCATCTTTTCCATTTTACCTCCTAGTTCTGGTTGCGCAGGCTTCTTACTATGGCAGCAACTGTATAATATTACAGTCAGACCCATCAGGTCTGTTCGTTTAGTAACTTTAGAATTTCCTTTGGAAGCTGAAGAGGTCCTGGTAAAACCTTTGGATGATCTTAGTATTCAAAATCAATGTCCAAAAGAAGCTATATTGAGATTCTTTCATAGTTGAACACATTGACCAAAAATACTTCAAAGTCACGTCACTGCCATCCCCATGAGCTCCAACTTGGAATCTTGAATACTTGATAAAAGCAGAAGAATAAATGCAGCACAGATTTTTGGGGATATCATTTGTTTTGCCGTTATATACACCTGCATTTTTCTTTTTGTTGTAGAATTTTGATGGCATTTAAAGCAAGGGAAAGGGAAATAAGTTTTTTTATTTCTGTATTAAAATGCAAATTTTCCCAAGTATAGATCTGGCTTCTGTGGAGCTCTTTTCGTTAAATGGCATTGCATGCTTATAGTTACTGTTTATGCACATCCTAAGGAAAATATTTTTTTCTTTGATTTATTCATTCAACAAATTTGTCATGAGTACTTTCCTGTACAAGATACCATTCTAGGTGCTGCGACTCTATAACAATAACTAGATAAGTAGATATAAAGGCAATAAATAAGTTGTTGTTGTGTACCATAAAGTCAGAACCAACCCATAGCTGACCCCCGTCACACAGAAAGAGATTGCCCATCCTTCTCCCATGAAGCAGCTAGTGACCTCGATCTGCATGCCTTCAGGATTGCAGAGCAGTTTCTTGCAACTAGGCCACCAGAGCTCCCCGAGTATACGAGTAGACAAATATTTTCGTTTTAGGTAAAGACTTTGAAATGTGTCAGAATTACAAGTGGAAATAGGAAAGGCTCTGCTAGGGTATTTAGGAGATGACACTTGATATTTGAGAAGACTAACATAAAAAGAAAGCTAGCATTCTGTTTGTCTAAGCTTTCTGAGTTCTAATCATTAGAATGCATGATTAGTGTGGGAGCAGTCTTCAAAGTGACATACAAGACAGTACTTTGTGATGGGAAAGAACATAATAAGAGTTTCCAATTCTTTTTTTATTCAAACATTAGCAGTTTTTAAATGATACATATATATTTGCTTCTAAATAAATTAAAACTATATTGAATGCAATGGAATACTATGCAGCTTGCAGGAACAATGATTTTGTAAATTATTGCCTAACTCGGTAGGGTCTGAAGAGCATTATGCTGATTGAACTAACTCAGTCCCATAAGAATAAATATTGTATAAAACCGTTTTGGTTTTGTTTGTTTTTTTTTTCTTTTTCCTTTTTTTAGAAAGGTGGGAGAAGGTAGAAGCAGAGGGATGAGGATGTGCAGGGGCAGGAGGGGATTAATCATGGAGTGTACAATTTGATGGATTGGGGGAATGAGGGAAATGGAAAGAATCTGTTCTCTAAAACAATGTAGACTAGTGTAAAATTAAAAAAATATATATACCGGAAGCATACTGTTCTTTTTACCCATCAAATCATAGGGTCGCACAATATGATCGGTGGAGGGAGTGGTAGGGTAAGTAAAGAAAAGGGGAAAGATCGGTGTGAAAAACAATGTATATGAACTTTGTAGTAAACCAGTATAAAATAGAATAAAAAAATTAGAGGAAGACAAAACTATGTACTATGAATAACATTAACTGATGTATTTATAAAAATGGCTTCACTGGATTGAAAGTCAACATTTTTTCCTCTTTTATTTATGGTTCAGTAATAAAATTATTTTCAAGATGCATTAGTAATATTGGGTGACTGGAATACAAAAGTTGGGAGTAGAGAAGAATCAGCAGTTGGAAAACATAGACTTGGTGACAGAAATTAAGCCAGAGATAGAATGATAGAATTGTGCACAGCCAACGACTTATTTATTACAAGAAACATAAATGCAGGCCATACACATTAATTTCACCGAATGATATACATAGGAATCAGATCAATTACATCTGTGGAAACAATCTCTGGAGAAGCTCAATATCAGCTGTGAAAACTGGGCCAGGTGCTCATTGTGGAACAGACCACCAACTACTCATATGCAAGTTCAAGCTAAGGCTAAGGAAAATTAAATCAAATCCACAGAAACCAATCTGACCTTGAGTCTATCCCACCTGAATTTCAAAACGATCTCAGGAACAGGTTTGAGGCCTTACACATTAATGAGCAAAGACCAGATGAGTTGTGGGAGGATATCAAGAATATCATCAAGGAAGAATGCAAAAAGTCATTACAAAGAGGAGGAAGAAAAGACCAAGATGGATGTTAGAAAAAACTCTAAATATTGCACTGGAGTGCTGAGAAACCAGATCAAACGAAAGAAATCAAGATAGTAAGGAGTTGAACAGAACATTCCAGAGGGCAGCGAGGGAAAACAAAATAAGGATTACAGT
Source organism: Elephantulus edwardii (assembly GCF_000299155.1). Lineage (NCBI taxonomy): Eukaryota > Metazoa > Chordata > Mammalia > Macroscelidea > Macroscelididae > Elephantulus > Elephantulus edwardii. Next base: position 4,292,394 of record NW_006399980.1, read on the forward strand.
GAAATATTTAAGGAGCTGAGTCAGAAAATCAAAAGGGCCAAACTTGCTCAGCATTTCCTAAGCTGAAGGAACTGAAGAACAAATTCAAACCTCGTATTGCAATACGTAAGGATGCTTTGGGCAGAATATTAAATGATACAGGAAGCATTAAAAAAAGATGGAAAGAGTATACAAAGTCATTGTACCAAAATGAATTGGTGGATACAGAAGAATTTCATGAAACAACATATAAGCAAGGGCCTGTGGTGATGAAGGAAGAAGTTCAAGCGCCTCTGAAAGGATTAGCAAAAAAAAAGGCCCAAGGAATTCATGGCATACCGATTGACATATTTCAACAAACAGATACTGCCCTGGATGTGCTCACTAGGTTGTGCCAAGAAATCTGGAGGACAACTACCTATTCAGCTGACTGGAGGAGATCTATATTTGTTCCCATTCCAAAGAAAGGTGACCCAAAAGAGTGTGGAAATTATGGAACAGTATCATTGATATCACATGCAAGCAAGATTCTGCTGAAGATCATCCAGAAATAACTGTAACAGAGAACTGCCATCAACAAAGAACTGCCAGAAATGCAGGCTGGATTTAGAAGCCGTGGCACTAGGGATATTATAGCTAATGGCAGATGCATCTTGGCTGAAAGCAGAGTACAAGAGTAATATCTGTATGTGTTTCATTGACGGTGCAGAGACATTTGACAGTGTTGATCTCAACAAACTGTGGCTGACTCTGAGAAGAATGGGAATCCCAGAACACTTGATTGTGCTTCTGTGAAACCTATACTTGCACCAGGAGGCGGTTGTCAGAACAGAGCAAGGAAACACTGCATGGTTTAAAACTAGGAAGGGTGTACACCAGGGATGTGCCCTATCTCCATATCTTTTCAATCTATATGTGGAACAGATTATCCAGGAGGCTGGACTCAGTGAGGAGAAGTGTGACATCAGGATTGGAGGTAGACTCAATAACAGTCTGCATTATGCTGATGACACAACCCAGCTTACTGAAACTGAGGAGAGCCTGAAGCGCTTGCTGTAGAAGGTCAAGGACTGCAGCCTTCAGTATGGATTGAAGCTCAACGTCAAGAAAACAAAGATTCTCACTACTGGGCCAGTTGGCAGCATCATGATAGATGGTGAAGAGATTGAGATTGTTGACAGTTTCATATTGCTTGGCTCTACAATAAACACTTGGTAGCAGCAGCCAGGAAATTAAAAGATGAATTGCATTGGGAATGTCTGCTGTCAGAGACCTCTCCAAAGTACTAGAGAGCTACAATGTCAGTCTGGAGACCAAGGTGAGCCTCTTCCAGGCCATGGTCTCAGATAGTTGGACAGTGACTAGGGATAATAGAAGGAGAGTTGATGTCTTTGAGCTGTGGTGCTAGAGAAGAGTATTGAATATACATGGACTGCTAGGAGGACAAAAAAGTTCCTCCTGGAGAGGGTGAAACCAGGCTGCTCCTTGGAGGCAAGGATTCTGAAGCTTCGTCTGACATACTTTGGACATGTTTCAAGGAGGGATCAGTGCTTGGAGAGAGACTTCATGCTTGGGAGGCTGGAGGGATAGCGCAGAGAAAGACCCTCGATAAGATGGATTGATTCAGTCACTGGGGTAATGGAAATAGGTGTGTCGGAGACAATAAGATTGGCAAGGGATAGAGCAAGAGTTAGGGCCATTGTACATAGGGTCATTATGATTTGCAGGGGACTCGACAGCACATAACAACAAATTTTTAAATAAAATGAGGATTGAAGGCATTGGAGTCTTCAGATTGTTAAGATTCAAAGAACAAGCCCTTAAAATTTTTTATTATAAATCTTTATAGATTATTTATTGGGTAAAAGCATATTAATGAAATAAGTTTTTTCCCTATTTTCAAGTAATGATAATTATATAATAGTGACTTTTCCCCTGTGTCAGGAGGCTCAGAACTTTGAGTGTTATTGTTGTTGTTATGTGCCTTCAAGTCAAGTATGACTAATAGAAATCTTACGAACAATACATCTGAACCCTGTCCTATCCTGCGCTATCCTTACCGTCTCTGAATTACTCAAGCCCATTGCGGCAGTAATTGTGTCAATACATCTTATTGAAGATATTTTCTTTTGACAATTCTCTGTCTTTCCAGTCATTCCACGGACTAGCCCCTCTTAAGCAAAGGAAAGGAAGTCCCCAACGAAATGGATTGACACAGTAACTTCCAGCATTGGGCTGTAGAGTGTCACAGATGATGAGGATGGCACAGATAGTACAGGATTAAGTTTGGCTGTTCTTAGGGTTAACTATGAATTGAACTCAAGTCTATGGCGCCTAATAGCAACAACATGCTCAGAATATGTGAGATGAAGCTTCATCATCTTTGCCTTATTTTTTGACAGTCCATTGGATATTTAGTACTTATTCCAACACCACAAGCCAAAGCATCACTTCTTCTGCTGTCGTTCTTATTTACTGTCCAGCATCTCAGATGCTTAGAAAGTAATTTGAAAGACTATGGCCTGAATCAGGCACACCTTATCTGACATCAGTGTCCCTCAATAATTTGGAGAGGTCCATGACAGAGAACTTTAACCATGCAGTACATCTCCTGATCTACTGGCTACTGGTACTAAGATTATGGACCCAAGTAAGTTAAAATTGTTGACAGTCTCAGTGTTTTCTCTATCATGAAGGTGTTTATCAGTCCAGTGGTGAAGAATTTTTTTTCTTTTTCAGGTCTTATAATAATCTTTTCTTAAATTGAGATTTTAATGAAAGTTTATAGAGACTTTGGATTTCCATTCATTCATTGGATTTTTGTTTTCTTGATGTTAAGGTTCAATTCTTATTGAGGGCTGTAGTCTTGGGTCCTCTGTAGCAAGCATTTCAAGTCCTTTCAGAGTCTTAGAAGAGACTGAAAATTGTACTAGAGCATTCAGAAGCTAAAATAAAAAGATACGGAAGTAAAACAGAAGATTTCTGAGGGCAACTTGTCAAAACAAAGCAAAGAATAATGGAATGTGCAAAAATGAGAATAATGGAATGTGCAAAAATGGAGTTGGACAATAAAAATAGAAGAACTCTCTTGAGAGCATTTGCAATCCTCAAATTGAAAGAACTGAAAACCAAATTTAGCCTCAAGTTTTAATATTGAAAGGTGCCATAGGCAATATCTTGAATGATCTAGGAAGCATCAAAAGAAGACTGAAAGAATATGCAGATTCACTGTACCAAAAAGAATTAATTTGTACTGAAAAATTTCTGGAAGTACTGTCTGATCAAAAGTCAATGATAATGAAGGAAGAAGTTCAAGCTGCATTAAACAAACTGGCAAAAAATAAGACCTCAGGAATAAATGGGCTACTAATTGACCTGTTTCAACTAAGAGATACAGCCCTGCACATGCTTGTTCACCGGTCTATGCCAGGAAATTTGGAGGACAGCTGTTTAGCCAACTCACTGGGAGAGATCTACATAGTTCCCATTCCCAAGAACGATGATCCAGCAGAATGTGGAAATTATCAAAAACCACTAATATCACATGCAAGCAAAATATTGCTAAAGATCATCCAGAAATGGCTAAAACAGTAAATTGACACAGAGCTGCTGGCTTTAGTCGAGGTAGGGGTACCATCGTTGCTGATGTCAGATGGACCTGAATGAAAGCAGAAAATACCAAAAGAATGTCTGTTTGTTTTTCTTGACTATGCAAAGGCATTTGACTTTGTGGATCATAACAAACTGGCTCACTTTGAGAAGGATAGGAATCCCAAAACAGTTATTCTCAGACAAAAAAGTGTTCCTAGACCAAGAAGTTGTTGTTCAAACAGATCAAGGGAACACTCCACGGTTTAAAATCAGGGATGGTGTGTGTCAGGTTTATATCCTTTCTCTTTGTCTATTAAATCTGTATGTTGAGGACATCATTTGAGAAACTGGACTCTAAGAAGAGTGTGACATCAGGATAGATGGAAGACTCATCAACAACCTGCATTATACAGATGACAGTCCTTGCTTACAGAAAGTGAGGAGGACTTGAAATGCCTAATGAAAGAAATCTGAAAGGGAGCTCTGGTGGCCTAGTGGCAAGAGGTTGTACTGCAATCTGAGAGGTACGCAGTTCAAATCCACCAGATGCTCTGCTGGAGACGGAGGGGCAGTCTCCTGTGCCAGTCAGATCCGATTTGACGGTACACACACACACACACACACACACACACACACACACTAATCATCATCATCATCACAAAATAAATCTGAACAACCTAAATTTAAAAAAAAATAAATCTGAATGGCAGAATGAAGATCTGCATGTTCAGTAATAATAATTATGAATGCATCTCACTCCAAGGCAATTTTCTTTAAATTTTAATAACCTTTTTTTAAAAAAAAATTAATAACCTTTTGTATATGCATCACATTGTAAGCAGTTTCTAATCCATTTTGGAAATAAGTGAGATATGAAACTCCTTTATCCCTGTGCTGTGTTTAGTCCATGAGCCTAAGTCATAGCTATCTGGCTATTTTCTTCTCTACTAGTGTATTTACAAAATTCGAATACAAATTGGAACAAATTCTTTCAATTTCCCCTACCCCACCACCCACCAAATTGTACAACCCAATGATTAATCCCCCTTTCTCCTGCACATCCACATCCCTCTGCTTCCAGCCTCTCCCACCCCTCCTGGATCCTTATACTCATTCTACAATAATAGTTTTATACAATGTTTATCTTTATGGGACTGAGTTAGTTTACTCAGCATAATGCTCTCCAGTCCCTCCCAAGTTAGGTAATAATTTACAAAATTATTGCTCCTGCGTGCTGTGGAGTATTCCATTGTATCTATCTAACCCTTTAAATCTTTTCCATTTTCAGTTGGAGTGAGCTCCTTGCACTGATTTGAAAGTTGTATTTACACTGTGGTCCCACTAACCATGCAGAAAAAAGATGAGAAAAGATTGAAAACATGATTAAATAGTATCTACCCCTCGCACTCTGGTTGTCTAATAGGTAAAGAGTTGTGCTATCAACACAAAGGCAAGTAGGCAGTTTGAATCTACCAACTGCCTCGAGGTAGAAGTGTGGGGAGTCTCCTCCTCTGCAGTTCTTAGTCTCTGAAAATCCACTGTGGAAGGTCAGCTGTGTGTCAGCTCCGACTTCACAGAAACGAAATGAGTTTTTTAGTTAGAAAATCCTTTTGAGTTAAGAAAATGCTTATCTTTGACCAGTTAAAAGTATTAAGCTGAATTCCCTGACTTGTCTGTCTGACGTGATGAAATGAGTTTAATTGGCAAGTGTTTTGCAAGAAAAAGACTCTGAAAAATATTCTCTGCTCATTAAATGCCATATAAGAGCTAGGTTAGAGCTGCCTCATTGATACCTTCCTAATCTAGTCTTCTTCACAATCAGATGGGATTTGATGCCTCTCTTCCCGACTTGACTAGCAACTCTGGTGGTTTAGTTAGTGGTAACGAATTGCGCTGCCAACACAGAAGTATGTGGTTTAAATCTACCAGCTACCCCAGAGTTAAAAGATGGGCATTCTCCTGTACAGTTTTCTGCTTCTGAAATCCTACTGGAGAGTCAGCTGGGGTCAGTTCCAACTCGATGATATGTACTAACAACACAACTATCCTGACTAGGCCTCCTACTCCACAGTGACAGCAGCTCATCTTTTAGAAGAGCACTTTTGGCATGTAAATACATCAAGAGTTCTGTTTTCCAATATGTTTTTAATTGAAAAAATTTTAATAGACTTTTTGTTTTGTTTTGGTTCTCTGTTATGAATGTGTGCTTCAGGTCAAATCAATTCCTGTATCGGGAGAGAGTCAAACAGTCGCCGCTGCAAAAACCACTGATGTAGAAGGTAGACTGTCAGCATTATTGCAGGAGACGAAAGAATTGAAGGTTAGTTTTTGATGAATCTTACTTATTATATATTTTATCAGGTGAACTTCTGGAAATTTATTTTATTGCATTTAAGCTTTCAGATCCTTAAATTGGTGAAGAAAGTTTAATAGGGTTTAATTTTACCTTCCACCATTTGCCTCCTCATTTTGATGCTGACACAAAAAAAGATTTCTTAGGCCATTTTAATACTAGTTCCAAGTGCATAAAATAAGAAAGTATGTTAGTGTACTTTGAAAGTAAAGATAATAGAAAATTATTTACATTTTCTTAAGAACATCAATATCTAATCACAGTTAGAAAACAAGATCAGATCAAGGCACTACATAAGTCACAGGTGGGTTTTCCAGAAGGCTAAGTAACATAGGCACTTTTCATTCCTGGAAATCTCTTGTGAAAGAAAATAAAGAAAGGAGTGGGATAAATTAATAAAAGTAAAAGATGTGAAAGAAAAAATGGAAAAGAGACGATAATGTATAACTGTGCTTTCTGAATTGTAATCAGATTGTTTAATTTAAAAGATGTAGATTTTACTTGGAGACATTGCTTTTTCTAGTTTAATTTTATGTATGAAGATCAGTTTGGTGGGGTTTTTTTTACCTTGGTTTAGATTTCTTAACCTGAGGCCAAGTCTTGCTGTTAGATGTATATGTCTGTATTTACTCCTCTTGTTATCTGAAATGTATTTCTCTTTCAGCTTTTAGGACTTTTGGAGGAATACCCATCCTAAACAATTTCCTATATTAAACTATTTTCCATAATCATTTCCTTTGATAGTTCCTCTAAAATAAATTCCCAGCTACTGAGTGTGGGTGTAAGTATGTTTGTTTAGTCACTTTTATCTTTTTTCCCCCTTAGAATGAAATTAAAGCTCTGTCTGAGGAAAGAACTACTATAAAAGACCAGCTGGATTCTTCTAACAATACCATTGCCATTTTACAAAATGAGAAAAACAAACTCGAGGTGGAAATCACAGATTCCAAAAAAGAGCAAGATGATCTCTTGGTGCTGTTGGCAGATCAAGATCAGAAAATACTTTCACTGAAGAACAAACTCAAGGAATTTGGTCATTCAGTAAGAAATACTTCTGAGAAAAATTTATATTAATGTTGTATTATGATGCTTTTTTTAAAAAAAAATTTAGGTTATTTATTTTTCATTTCAGTGAACAACTACAGAGATTTTGGAATTCCATTCATTCATTGTTGCACCCTTCTCCCCGCACAAACCCCTCCCCCCCCTTTTGCTCCTCTCCTTGAAAAGCAAAAGAAAAACTCCCTCATTTTTTGTTTGGGGTTTTGGGGGCTTTTTTTAGTGTAAAATGAAAAGATAGTGCCTGTGCCATGGTGTTGTCGTTAGATCCTGACAAGTCCACTATGACTCATGTTGTTGTTGTTGTTAGGGGCTGTCAAGTAGAATATGACTTATAGCAACCCTGTGAACCGCAGATCTGAACTCTGTCCTAGCCTGTTCCATCCCTGAAACAGTTGTGCCCATTGCCACAGTCACCATGTCAGTCCATTTTGTTGAGGATCTTCCTCTCTTTCACTGACCCTCCACCTTTCCCAGCATGATTATCTTTTGTAAGTACTGGCCACCTCTAACAGCATACACAAATTATGTGAGGTGACGTTTAAGGAGCACAGTGGTAGCACTTATTCCAAGACAAACTTATTTGTCCTTTTTATAATCTATGAGATGTTTATTACTCTTCTGCAACACCACAGTTCAAAGACATCTATTCTTTTTCTGTCATCTTTATTCTTTGTCAAACTTTAAGATACATTGGAAGCAAGAGAAAAAAAATACCATGGCTTAGGTACACCTTAACCTTTAAACTTATATTCTTATTCTTTAGCATTTTAGATAGGTCCTTGACAGTAGATTTCCCCAATGCAACACATCTTTTCATTTCTTGACTACTATTACCATCATTATTGATTTTGGATCTGAATAAAATGGAGTAGTTGACAACTTGAATCTTTCTCTATCATGATATTAGTAACTGACTGGAAGAAATCCATATTTGTTTTCATTCCAAAAAAGTTTGATCCAATATAATGTGGAAATTATGTAATACTATCATTAATATCACATGCAAGTAAAATCTTTTTTTTTAATTAACTTTTTCATGAAAGTTTATAAAGAACTTAGGTTTCTGTTCATTCACTGTTGCACATTTTCCTCCATGCCCACCTCCCCCATCAGTTCACTTTTTTCCTTGGGGGAAAAAAAGTTCTTTCATTGTTTTATAGTCCCCCACCACCACCACTTTACTATGCTACTCTTATTCTGGACTGTTGTCATACGAATAATACCTAATCATATATTCCTTTTATATAGTTCGCTCCCTCATCTGTTTCAATGCTGTGTGCATTATCTATCCCCATTTTCCTTAATTTCCCCCTAACTCCACTGTCAGTCCTGTTTAATAACAGTGGCATTGTATAGTATTTGTCTTTTTGTGATTGAGATATTTCATTCAGCATTATGTCCTCTGTGGTCACCCATTTTGTATTATTTCATGAGTTCTTTGTTTTTTAGTGCTGCATAATATGCCATTATGTGACTCTACCACAGCTTCTCTATCCATTCGTTTGTTGATGGGCACTTGGGTTGTTTCCAACTCTTTGTTATTATGAACAAAGCAGCAATAAACATGGGTGTGCATGTTTCTGCTTGGGTGGCAGTTCTGGTTTCTTTAGGGTATATTCCCAGTAATGGAATTTCTGGATCAAATGGGATTTCTATTTCCAACTTTTTGAGAAAGTACTGTACTGCTTTCCATTGTGGTTGTACCATTTTACACTCTCACCAACAGTAAATAAGGGTTCCAGTTTTTCCACAACCTTGCCGGCGTTTGTTGTTTGCCGCTTTGTTGAATTTTGCTATTTTTACTGGGGTAAGATGATATCTCATAGTTGTTTTGGCAAGTAAAATCTTATTGAGCCCTATTTAAAAACAACTGGAACGAACGTTGAGAAAGAGTGCCAGAAATTCAAGCTGAATTCAGAAGAGGCCATGGAATGAAGGATTAAATTGCTGATGCTAGGTGGTGTCTTGGCTAAAAGCAGAGAATACCAAGAAGATATGTTTACATGTGTTTTATTGACAGTGCAAAAGCATTTGATCATGTATGTGTATCATAACAAATTATGGCTGACATTGAGAAAAATGGGAATCCCTGAACACTTAATTGTTTTCATTTGAAAACTCATGAGAATATATACACCAAGAAGCACTTTTCTTTCAGAAAAAAGTACTTTAAAATCAAGAAAGGTGTGTGTCAGGGCTGTATCTTTTTGCCGTACCTATTCAGTCTGTGCTGAGCATATCCTTCAAGAAGCTGACTCTATGAAGAAGGATGTGTCATCATGTCATCAGTGTTGGAGAAAGGCTCGTGAACAACCTGCATTATGCAGATACCATCTTTGTTTGTAGAAAATGAAGAGAACTTGTAACACTTGCTGCAGAACATAAAAAGCTACAGCTTTTCATATAGATTACATCTCAACATCAAGAAAACAAAAATCCGCACCACTGGTTCAATAAGGCAGTATCAGATAGATTAAAAAAATATTAAAGTTGTCAATAATTTTTCACCTGTACAACATCTTCCTTTATCTACTCTTTTGCTTTCCACGGTTTCAGTTACCTGTGACAAATCAAGGTCTGACTAAAGTTTAAATTGTGCATTGCTTAGAATATCATGAACCAGTTTCCTGCTATCCTGCTCCATCTCATTCCTCCTCTTCTGCTTGACATGAGCTTGGAAAACACAGTTGAATGAGTGACTGTGCCACACCCTGCCCCCTACCGGCATCTAAACTATTCAAGCCACTGTCCCAGGGAACACTGGTTACCTGTCATATGTGTACAGGAAAATCCTATTGTAGGTGTATCAGAAAACCCCCCCAAATACGTATACAATAGGATCTTGGGGGTCTTTTAACATATCTCCAGTATATACGGGTGGTTGTTGTTGTTATGTGCCATTGAGTCA
>NW_006399980.1:4303048-4303724 GCF_000299155.1 Elephantulus edwardii
ATCTGCATAATGCATATTGTTAATAGATCTTCCACCAATCCTGACGCCACACTTCTCATAGAGCCCAGTATATACGGGTAGCTTGCTGTAATGCAAACATAGATTTGAAGCATATGAACACTGTATCATTCACATTGCTTTTATTGTGTCCAGTGAGTTAGTTAGGCTAAGGCATAATTTAGGTTCCATTTCCTACATTTTCTGATTATTCTATTTTGGCCTTTAAGCTTAGAAAGTGAGCTAACTTGATTGCTCCTGTGTTAACCAAGCTCTTCTGAGCTGATTGTGCCACTGTCTTTTGCTATATTTAGTTTATAGTTATTACTCTCTACCAACATAATTCATCCATGTATTTCATCTCATATTAAAGCAACAGGTAACCATGAGGATTATTATTAAGTCACGAAAATTGGATGACTAGTATTCCACTGTAATTGCTTGAATACAAAATATATCAACAGGACTTATCTAAGTAGCAAATGATTACGTCTTCCTTAGTAAAAATGTATTTTCCCTTTAGATTGAAGAAGAGGATGAGATGGAATCTGGAGACCAAGGTGATGAGGATGATGATGATGACGATGAAGATGAAGATGATCTGGAAGGCGAGGATCATATCCAGCTTAATCTCTTGAAATGATAGACTGCATTGTAACTTTGAAGGTGGAGTCTTAAG
>NW_006399980.1:4303909-4305557 GCF_000299155.1 Elephantulus edwardii
TGTTTAATGTGCATTGACTTAGAATCACTGTTCTTAAAATCAGCTATGGACTTCTTAGCTGATGATTTCGTTTTTGAAGAACAGGGATTACATAAAAGGCAAGTGAACAAGGTTGGGGCAATGTCTCTTTATCACCCCTCCTCTGGATATGACTCCTAATGTGGGCGGGCTTGGACAGTGTAGGACGAGTGCCTTGACTCACCCGACGTGGCTGCATTCTGTACCTCAGTGAAGAAACAGATGGATGGTAACACACAGGGATGTGGATGATGTGGAGAGTTTTTGAGAACCTTTCAAAAGTGTATTAGCATGTGGTTAGTTTTGTTTTCATTTTAAGCTGAACATCGTGAAAAAATGACACATTGACAGTTCATACCGCTCAGATTTAGCATTGTTTATCATAAAACATGTTCTTAGTTTTAAACAGACCCACGGTGTGATTGATATAATTTATTAACATTTTTGCTGAACAGGTTTAAGTCAGATAATAGCTTTTTAGAAAGTGAATAAAGCAATGTGTCAAAATTTAATGTTTTGGTAATAAAATAGATTATGTTCACTTAATCCTTGGTCGTGGATCCCTTTTTTAAAGATTTTGAAATAGGTATTTTATTATTTAAAGGTGAGGCAAGTGGAAGATATAAAGTTACTTTTTCTTGTAGTCAAAAAACTCAAAACTCACTGTCACTAAGTTAGGTCTGACTCATAGTGATCTTTCCTCGAGTTTCCAAGGCTGTATATTACAATCAGAGCAGACTGCCCTTCTTCCTTCTGATGAGTTACCAGTGAATTTGGACCGCTAAAATGTGGCCTTTGGGTTAGCAGCACAACTTACTATGAGCTATGCTCACAGAGCTCAGATCTTCTCCTATTATTGTGATTATTTGCTGATTAGGCAGAACATACTCATAACTGACCCTTCTGTGGATTTTCAGAGACTGTAAATCATGTGAGAGGAAGTCATGCATCTTTCTCCTAAGCTGGGTTTTGAACCTTCTGCCTTATGGTTGGCAGTACAACTCCTTACCCACTGGACCACTGGAGTGCTCCTCTTCTAATAGGTTTACATTGTTATGATTTTAACTTACTTTTTTTAAACTTCAGTAAATTTTTAATAAATTCTTACAAGTATGTCCCTTTTGATCCCAGAGAGCTGATCATTGAATCAGCGTATCATGGTCATGGACTGTTTTTATCTTGTGGTGGCCTGTCCTGGTCATTTGCTTCCTTATACTGGTCAACCTTCACTTCTCATTTTGTACAATTTTTTTTAAGACTACTTCTTTTTTTATTTAATACTAGTTTATTTACAAAATTTGAATACATTTTTTTTAAGAACAGATTCTTCCAGTTTCCCTCAAACCCCCCATCAAATTGTACAACCCCATGGTTAATCCCCCTACCTCCTGCACATCCTCATCCCTCTGCTTCCACCCTCCTCCACCCCACTTGGATCCTTATACTCATTCTACAATAATGGTTTTATACAGTATTTGTCTTTGTGGGACTGAGTTAGTTCACTCAGCATAATACTCTCCGGTCCCTCCCAAGTTAGGTAATAACTTATTCCATTGTGTGAAGGTACCATAATTTCTCAATCCATTCATTTGTGGTTGGACATTTTGGGCTGTTTCCATGTTCTTGCAAT
>NW_006399980.1:4305992-4308028 GCF_000299155.1 Elephantulus edwardii
AACAGTCTTTTTCTTGTGGAAGCCCAGGAGTATTCTGTAAACTTTCATTTTGAGACTCTTGTCTGAGATGGTATTACCAAATATTTATTCCCAGTCTGTAGGTTTTCTTTTCACCCTTTTGGAAAACGTTTTTGATGCACATGTGGATTTAATCTTTAGAAGATCCCATTCATTATTTTTATTCTCTTAAGATTGTGCATTTCTGGTTGTATTTGGCAGTCTCTTCATACCTTGGACTAGCAGTTCTAAGCTTCATCCCAGTTTGTCTCTTATGAACTTTATGGTTTTAGGCTTTACTTCCAGGTCTCTGATCCACCTTGAGTTGATTTTTGTGTGTGGTGTGAGATATGGATCCTGTTTCAGCTTTCTGCAGGTGCAAGTCCAGTTTTGCCAGTCCCATTTGTTGAAGAGGTTGTCATTTCCCTATTTGATAAGTTTGATTTCCTTGTCGAATATCAGTTGACCATAGATTGCTGGGTCTTTTTCTGGGTTCTCAGCTCTGTTTCGTTGGTCTGTGTGCCTGGTTACTACTGCTGTTCAGTAGATTGTGAGGTCAGGGAGTGCTATGCCTCCCACCTAATTTTTGTTTCTCAGAAGTATTTTGCTTATTCAGAGTCTCTTGCCTCTCCAAATAAATTTGATAATTTCCCTTTCCATCTCCTTGAAAAATGAATTTGGTATCTGAATTGGGATTGCATTGAACATTTATTATACATTTATAGGAAATCTCTAACATTTGAAAATCAACCTGATAGTTCATAATGTTAATTACATTATAATATGAATTATAATCCTAATTGGATTATGCTGGCTGCTAACCAACCATAAGGTGATTGTTTTGAACCCACTAGCTGTTCCTCAGTAGAAAGATGTGGCATAGAGTTCACTGCCTTGGGAAGGAACTCTGTGGGCACTTCTGTAGGGTCTCTATGAGTCAGAATTGGCATGATGGCATCAGGCTGATTTGGGCTTGCTTTTTAGTTTTGCTTATTTTTTTCATTGTTGCAGGAGCAGATACTCTGGTGAGTTTACCATTGACCTTTTAGGTAGTAACCAAGTGCTTAACCATTGCACCATCAGGGCTCTCTATCTGTGAATGCCTTCTGAAGTAGAAATAATTTGTACAGTCTTCTAAGGGACACAAGCATTTTTCTCGTGTGTGTATGTGTGTGACAAAAGGGACACATAACAGCTTTTGCTGTTCGGAGTGTAGCCTCTGTTTCTCAGACCGCTTCACCAGTGCCCGTGTTATCTGCTCACTTACTTGTAAACAGTAGACTTCATGTAGTGGAACTACAAGGATGGGACAGTAATTATAAAGCACAAAACATTCATCCTTCTAACTTAAAACTTGTGCAAGTGTCATTCACATTTCTCACACTTCTGAAAGTAAATACTTACTCAACTAAAAGAGCACCTCTTACTGTAAAGATATCAATCCAAAATTATGCTGATAGAAAAACATTTGACATTTGAAAATTTTGTTATTACCAGGTGAAGAATCTCATCATGTGCCTCAGAACTAATATTCATACATTTTATCAAAACTCCATAGTTCAGGAAATTTGGGGTTATGTACTGTGTTATATACTCAGGTTATAGCAGTGAATAAGACAAAGTCCCCCAAAACAAGTATGTATTCTCTTGTTGGGTGCTTTCCAGTGTCTGGAGAAAAGTTACATTTCATTCTGAGTTTTATGGGAAGCCACAAGAGTGATCAGGATCTGATTTCTGTTTCCTAAATTATTCTCTGCCATGTGAAGAATTGTCTGTGAAGAGGAGCCTAAGAGATAAAGCCTTTTAAGTAAGCAAAAGCAGCCAGTTCAGACTCCACTACAGGAGTAAAAGTATCTAAAGTGGTAGGATTTGGGATGTGTTTGATGAGAGAACATAATGAATTGCCTATGTCTGGGAAATAAGTGAAAGAAGCCAAGAGTTAACTCCTGGTAACTGATGATATCTTATGATTGAAAAAGATAGGAAGGAGCAGGTTTTGGGTGGCCATGTGGAGGTATTACTGGGTTTGGTTTTTTTTT
>NW_006399980.1:4312365-4319411 GCF_000299155.1 Elephantulus edwardii
AAAAATGTAGAAATAATAAAAACCATCTTGTCAGACCATAATGCCACAAAATAAGAAATTAATAATAGGATGATAAAGGAGAAAAAATCATAAATTACTGGGTTTTTTAAGTAAAAAAGTAAAGATGGATTTATTAAAAAGGACATCCCTCCTTGAAATATGTAGGAGAGGCCAGAAGTGCATTATTTTTTTTTTTAGGCATGCTAAATTTGAGATCCAAGCAGATATATCCATGTAAGTCAGTATGTTCAGTATTGAACATACATGATATAGACATGTAGAGCTCATTGGGACTAGGTAGAAGGGGAGAAACAAATGGTATTTCATGTAGTAGGATAAATTCTTTCAGGGAGGGAATAGAGCGAGAGAGAGAAGGCAGCCAGAAACAACCTAGCAGTCTCCGGTCTACAGGCAGAAAGACGTCTCGTGGGTGTCGTTCAGTTGATTCCAATGCATAGCGACCCCATGTAACAGAATAGATCAGCTCCTTTCTAGGGAGTAATTGTTCTGGAAGCCAACCACCAGCCCTTTCTTCCTCAGCATGACTGGGTGAGTATGAACTGCCAACATTTTGGCTAGCATCCAAGTGCTTAGCAGTTGTGCCCCCTAAGTTCCTTATCATAGGTAATCGAGCATAATTAATTCAGTCATACCAGTCCTTGGAGAGGGACATCATGCTTGGGAGGATGGAGGGACAGCGCAGGAGGGGAAGACCCTCTGTGAGAGGCATTGAGTCAGTCACTGGGTCAATGGGGGTAGGTGTGTTGGAGACAGTAAGAGTGGCACAGCATAGAGCAGGGTTTAGGGCTGTTGTACATAGAGTCACTGTGAGTGAAGCAAATAAGCTTTAGAATTAGGGAAAATGAAGTTACAATTTTTTAACTTGCTTCCTGTTCCAATTTTGAAAAAAATACAATTCTTTCTAAAATCAGTGGAATGCATTATTTTATTGTCCTAGGATATTTCTTTATTAGTGAAATATGACCTGTCATTAAAAAGATGGGCATCTATAATTTTTTTGCTATTGTTAAAGAGTATTTTTAAATGCATTGTATTTTATAAAAATACTTTTCTCAGCTTAATGATTTGCTTACCTTCCATCACTTCTGAAAAGAAATTATTCCCATTAATCTATACCTGTAACTTGGCAACAGGATTTTTTATAACTTTTCTGAATTGAAATTAACCCACAGGGAAAACATTAAGACACATTATTACTATTACTATTTTTTATCTATCTAAAAATGTAGGTTCCCTTTCTGGTAAATTAGCTTAGTGTGTCTAGACAAGGTTTTGCCAGTTGTGGTTAGTTTTAGGTTGACAGAGCTTCAGACATTAGCCTTGCTACAATTACATAATACTTTTAATCTAGCAGATTGCAGAAAACCATGAGATCACTTTAATTACTTTTTTTCCCCCTATAAGAATGTAAACATGAGTTTCTAATGCCTGGCTTGCTAGTCTCATTCCAGCTCTGGCTTTTTAATCTTAAATTTATTTAACTTGTTTTTTTCTGTAAACCTTATCTTGACTAAAACAATAATATAATTGGCTATTTTGTGTTTCTTTTCACTTAGCAATGTCACTGTCATATTTCCTACTACTCAAACCCCTGGCTCACAGCTTTTTTCCCTGCATCAGAGATGAGATATAAGCTGGTCGCTGTGGTGGATGGAAAATAGATTTCCTGCTGCTTTTTTGCCCAAGAGTTCTTAACACAAATGAAACTAGTTAATAAACTGCAAATCTCTCCCCCCGCCAAACAGGTTTTATCTCAAAGTTATTGTTGTTAGGTTCTGTCGAGTCAAGTACAACTCATAGCAACCCTGTGAACAAATCTGAACCCTGTCCTATCCTGTGCCATCCTCATCACCTCTGACACTCTTACACCCATTGCTGCAGTCTCTGTGTCAGTCCATCTGATTGAAGATCTTTGTTTTGTTGACCTTTCCGAACACGATGTTCTTCTCCAAGGATTAGCCTCTCCCAGCAATATGTTCAAAGTCTGTGAGACAAAGCTTTGTCATCTTTGCCTTCAAGGAGCACTTTGGCTTCACTTTCTCCAGGACATTGTGTTTGTTTATGGGATAATCAGTACTCTTCTCCAGCATCACAGTTCAAACTATCAATTCTTCTGTCACCCTTATTCCCTGTCCCCGTTCTCAGATGTACAGCAGGTTATTGAAAATACTTGCATCACACAAACCTTAGTCTTCAAATTGACTGGAATGCAAAAGTTTGAAACAATGAGGAAGAAATGATAGAAAGTACAATCTTGGTGACCGAGATGAAGCTAGACGTGGAACGATTGAATTCTGTACATGCAATGATCTAGTCATTGCAAGTACCTTTAAAAAGAAACTTAAATGCAACTTTACACACGAACTTCACTTGATGGACTGCCTAGAAATGAGAGTGACTGTTACTGTGTACCATCAAGTCAGAACCAACTCAGAGCTCATCCTCCAGCCAATATTAGAGGCAGTAAGTGGCAAGAGAGGAGATTGCTTATCTTCCTTTCGTGAAGCAACTGGTGCACCTTCTTGCCAACAAAGCCACGGAAGAATTTGCTTCCATGACTTACTCAATTGTTGGCAGAATCCACTTTCTTATAACTATAGAACCTGGGTTTCTGATAACCACCAGCAGCCCCTTCACGGACTTCTTACCAGGCCTACTTCATCTAGCCCGAATGAGAGTCTCTGGTCTCAGCTGGAATGATGGAGCTTTATACAGTGAATGTTCTAGGATTGTGGGAGACAGACAGCTCATCACCTTTGCCATTTTCCCTTGGTCCTGTCCACACTTCCATAGAGGGAATTACACAGTGATGTGATTACCAGGAAGCAGAGATCATGAGATGCCCATTATTTCCTTTTTGTTTATATTCTTAAATCTGCCAAATTTTTTTAAAATAAAGGAGGGGAAGGAGTTAGAAGAGAATACTAAATTGAACAGTAAATTTTTCCTGTTAAACCCTACCTTAACTTCATTTTCACATGAGGTTCTTGCAAATGAAACTACTATGTTATGGAACCTGTTAATTTCAATATAAGTAGAATAATTTTAGTAAGAGCTTTTTCAGTATAAATATACAGTTTTATTGATATCAGTCTTGCAAATATACATCTTTGGGCCAATTCCCTTATTGGTAGTATCTCTAATGGGGGACCTCAGGCATTTCAAATACAAAACAAACCCGTATTTTTCCTCGCTTCAAACCTGATTGTCCTTATGTTTACCTCCAGTAAGTTGTCACATCCATCCTCTCTCTAATCAGTTTCACAAACAAAAGTAATCAGGGGCTCATCCTTTGTCTTTTAATTCCAACAGAGTGCTCAGACCTGTTCCTCCTCTTCAATCGCACTGCTATTCTCTCTCTAGCTTTTCTTTCATTCTTACTCTCATGGAGAGGGGTTGCTAGTAAGGAACTTGAAACTCTCAGCTCATCATCCCACCAAAGCTTAATTCTGAAAACAGCCTTGGAAGCTATACCAGCCACAGTTGAACCTTGAAGTGACTGGAGCCCTGGCAGGCTTTTTGACTGAAGCTTCTGAGAGACACTGAAGACCCAGCTAAGCCATGTCTGGATTCCTGAGCTGTTGACACAGATAATAAATGCGGATAGTCTTAAGCCATGAAGTTTTGTGGTAATTTGTAATGCTCTAAAAACCTCATTACTATCAGGTCAGAACTGACTCATAGCTGACTCTTCATTGTGTTTCCATGACTAGAAATCGCATTGGAGGAAATTACCCATCTTTGTCTGGAGGAACAGCTGATGAGTTCAGATAGGTGAAATAAAATAGTCTTCTTGTCACTAGAATTTCTGCTTCTTAAAGCCTTCCCCCTAGTTCCAGTCTGCTTCTAATGAAAAGCTGAATTGCCAAAAACAAAACAGGACATTCTAGGAATATTGTAGAAAATGTGCTGACCCAAGGTGACATTTGCAAGATAAGAAAAGGGTACCAACAGAAAACTGCCAAACCAAGAGTTTTTCATATGATCTGCTGAACCCATCACCATCTCTGTATATAAACCTCCCACGAACAGCAAAAACTGCTGACTTAATTTGAGAGCTCAGCCCACTTGCACACAGCGGAAAATAAACTACCTTACTGCTCCACACATAAGCTTTGCGTGGCTGGTTGGAGTATTTCTACTCCGATTCCAGATTCCCCTCCTCTTTCCCAAACCTTTTCAGTTCAAACCTCCATTTTTGGGTTGGCAACACAACCTTTACAATCACTAGCTGATCACCACCCCACTCCAATTAAAAATATCTCTGAGTTGGGGACAGTGCGTTACTACTATTTAAGAAGTCACTCATGGTTGTTGTTAATGTGCCATCGAGTCGCTCGTGACTCATAGCGACCCTATGTACAACAGCCCTAAACTCCACTCTGTCCTGTGCCAATTGCAGTGTCTCTGACACACCCATCCTGATTATTCCAGTCACTGAATCAATCCACCTCATAAAGTGCCTTTCTCTGCTGCACTGTCCCTCCACCCTCCCAAGCATGATGGCCTTCTCCAAGGACCGGTCTCTCCTCAAAACATGGCCAAAGTATGTTAGACAGAGCCTCAGAATTCTTGCCTCCAAGGAGCCACCCGGTTTAACCCTTTCCAGGACAAATCTGTTTGTTTTCCGAGCAGTCCATGGTATTCTCAATACTCTTCTCCAGCACCACAGCTCAAAGGCATCAATTCTCCTTCTATCCTCCTTGGTCATTCCAACTCTCTGATGCATAACAAGTGATTGCAAAGACCATGGTCTGTATCAGACGCACCTTAGTCTCCAGAGAGACACCATTGCTCTTCAGTACTTTGGAGAGGTCCCTAATAGCAGACTTTCCCATGGCAATGCATCTTTTAATTTCCTAGCTGCTGGTGCCAAGACTGTTGACTATGGAGCCAAGCAAACTAAACCTGTCTACAATCTCAATCTCTTCACCATCAATCCTGATGCTGCCAATTGGTCCAGTGGTGAGAATCTTTGTCTTCTTGACATTCAGCCTCAATCCATATTGGAGGCTGCAGTCCTTGACCCTCTGCAGCAGGTGCTTCAGGTCCTCTTCATTTTCAGCAAGCAGGGTTGTGTCATCTGCATAACACAGATTGTTGAGAAATCTTCCACCAATCTTGACCCCACATTTCTCCTCATAGAGCCCAGCCTCCCGGATAATCTCTTCAGCATATAGGTTGAAAAGGTATGGAGATAGGATGTATCCCTGTCATATGCCCTTCCCAATTTTGAACCATGCAGTGTTCCCTTGCTCTGTTCTGATGACTGCCTCCTGGTCCAAGTATAAGTTTCGCATTAGAACGATCAAGTGTTCTGGGATTCCCATTCTTCTCAGAGTCAGCCACAGTTTGTTATGATCTACACAGTCAAATGCCTTTGCATAGTCAATGAAACACAGATAGACATTCCTCTGGTATTCCCTGCTTTCAGCCAAGATCCATCTAACATCAGCTACAATATCTCTAGTACCACGACCCCTTCTGAAACCAGCCTGGACTTCTGGTAGTTCTCTGTTGATGTGCTGTTCCAGTCGTTTTTGGATAATCTTCAGTAAAATCTTGCTTGCATGTGAAATCAGTGAGATTGTTCTGTAGTTTCCACATTCTGTTGGGTCACCTTTCTTTGGGATAGGAACAAAGCTAAAATTTTAAAAGAAGATGTCATGTACTGGCAAAGATATAACTTGAGAGGATTCCAAAAAGCAGCTCAAAACCACTAAATGTTATAAAGAAATGTGTAAAGACCCAGTTAGAAAACCAGAAGGGAAGAATGCACTAGACATTTCTCAAGCTGCAAGAACTGAAGGGGTGGTGGTGAATGGGGATTCAAGCCTTTTACTGCAATAGAGAAGGATTCTATTGGCAAAGCATTGAATGACACAGAAAACCCTAAAGAAATTGGACAAAATATACAGAGCAACTGTACCTGAAAGAATTGTCTGATGATTAACCATTTTAAGAGACTGTATATGTTGAAAAGTCAGTGGCACCGAAGGAAGAAGTAAAAGAAGCACTGAAAGCATTGGCAAGGAATGAGTTTGCAGGAGCTGGCTAAATACCATCTGGGATATTTGAACAAAAGAGTGCAGTGCAGGAAGTGAATGTTAGTCTGTTATTGTTGTGTCCTGTCGAGTCAGAACTGACTCTCTAGTGAGTTTTTAGAGGCAGTAAATAGTTTGGGAGTTGATGGCCCTTTCTCCTCTGGAGCAGTTGGTGGATTCAAACCACATCCTTTGGATTGCAGTGCAGCTTCTTACCACTAGACCTCCAGAGCACCATAGGTATATTAGTCTATGCCACCAAGTTCAGAAGAAAGTTTCCGAGCCAAATGACTGGAAGAGGTATTTTAGCATAGTTCAAATAAGTGCAACCCTACAAAATGGAAATTCTTGAACAGTAATATCACAAGCTCGTAAAATCTTACTGAACATAATTAAGAAACAATTGGAGCAGTACATCACTAAAGGACTACCAGAAATCTAAGCTGGATTAAGGCAAGGGCATGGGAAAAAGTTAATATTGCTGATATAAGATGGATCTTGGCTGATAGAAAACACCAGAAAGGTGTTTTCTGTGGTTTATCGACTATGCAGTAGCAATTTACTGTAGATCATACCAAATTATGGAGAAAAAAATATGAGAACACTTAAGGTTATCTAGATCCTATACCTAGAACATGGGCCACTATAAAATAGAAAAAGAAGACACTGTGGATTAAAATCAGAGTTGTGTATGTAAGGGTTGTATCCTTTCATCACTTTATGCTAAACAATCTGAGAAATTAAATATATAAAAAAATAATTTGGTATTAGAATTGGAAGAAGACTCATTATCCTGTGCTACGAAGATGCATAACTTAGGGACCTCTCTAAAGTACTCAAGAGCAACGGTGTCTCTTTGGAGACGAAGGTGCACCTGATACAGGCCAAGGTCTTTGCAATCACTTGTTATGCATCAGAGAGTTGGACAATGACTAGGGAGGACAGAAGGAGAATTGACACCTTTGAGCTGTGGTGCTGGAG
>NW_006399980.1:4319766-4321301 GCF_000299155.1 Elephantulus edwardii
CAATGCGATTGGCACAGGATAGAGCAGGGTTTAGGGCTGTTGTACATAGGGTCGCTATGAGTCGCAAATGACTCGACGGCACATAACAACAACAACTTGAATCACTAATCAAAGCCTTCAGTATGTTTTGCACATCAGTATAAAACAAAAATCCTTACATCAAGACTATTAATGTTAATCAAAGAAATGATAGAAGTTGTCAAGGATTTTCTTTTACTTGGCGCCACAGTGGATTCCAGTGGCCAAGGAAGCCACTGATGACTTATTGCAATGGACAAATCTGCTGCCAAGTACTTCTTTAATGCACTAAGAGGGAGAGAAGTGTCTGACCCAAGCCATGACATTTTTTTAGTTACCTGTTATTCGTGGTGCACCTGATCCAAACCATAGTCTTTTCAATTACTTGGTATACTTCTGAAAGTTGGACAATGAATAAGGATGGCAGACGGAGAATTGATGCTTATGAGTTGTGGAGTTGGAGAATAATACTGAATGCTTGATGAACTGTCAAAAGAACAAAGTCTTGGAGAAGATGCAGCCAGCAAGCAAGGTGCTCCTTGGAAGCAAGGATAGTGAAACTGCATCTCACATACTTTTGGCATGTTGTTAGGAAGGGTAAATCCTTGGAAAATGACATTCTAATTGGAAAGGTGGAGTCAGCAAAGAAGGGGAAAACTCAACATGATGTTTTGACACAGTGACAGTAATAATGGCAGAGATGATGAGGATAGCACAAGATCCCTTGTTTATAGGATTGCTATGAGTCATTGTCAACTCAATGGCAACTAAAACCAATATTCATGTGAAAGTTGGACAGTTAAAGGACCTGAAGATGAATTGCTGAGTTTGAATTATAATGTTACCGAAGAGTACTGAATACCCCGTGGACTACCAAAAGAACAAACAAATCTGCTTCGGAAAGAAGTGCAGGCATCGTGCTCCTTAGAAGTAGGGGTGCTAAAGCTTCATCTCACATACTTTGACAGTGTTGTCAGGACCAGCCAATCCTTGGAAAAAGATGTCATGCTGGGAAATGTGGAGAGTCAGAGAAAGAGAATAAGACCCTCAACTAGACAGACTGACACACTGACTACCATAGTGAATTTTAAGCACAGGGACAATTGTGAAGATGACACAGGATTGGAAAATATTTGATCTCTTGCACTTAGGGTCCCTGAGTCAGAGCTTCATCAATGACTTTTAACAATGACCACATGGATTACCAAAAGCAGAAGCCTATCTTTTTTAGGAGAAGTACAATCAGAATGCCCCTTGAGATAAGAATGGTGAGAATTCATCTCTCATTCTTTGGACATTTTATCAAGAAGAACCAGTTCCCAGAATAGGATAGACTTCTTGATAAAGTAGAAGGTCAGTGAAAAAGGAGACTTAATAAAATGGACCAACATAGTAACTACAATAATGAACTCAAGTAAAACAGAAGATATACAGGACCAGGAAAGTTGTTGTGAGTTAGAAGCAACTCAACAGAACCCAACAACGTGTCATGGTATGTTGTTGTTGTTGTTGTTGTT
>NW_006399980.1:4324467-4336441 GCF_000299155.1 Elephantulus edwardii
TCAGATTTAGAGAAGTATCAGACAGACCAGCAAGTTAAAGGTATATCCCTTATTGCGGAGTTAACTTTAGTGTCAGTGTTGTCCCTGCCTTTCTCACATGTGTCTTTACCCACTTATTTCCTGCTTCACTATCCAGCAGGATAGGATACCCATCCACTTCTACCACCTCCCTTCACATCTATCTCCCTTTCACCAGCCCTCCATCGAATAACTTATATATGAAGCTTCCATGGCTTCTGTGATTTCAAACACATCAGCTGATGGTAGTTCTTTATGTTGGCATCAGTGTTTCTTAAGTTTAGTAGTAATGTTTCCCAGTCAAAGGTGATACATCCTGTAGAACTGGTGTGTAGATATGCTTTTCTTGGACCGAGGGCCACAGGCCCGAGGGCCGGAACAGATGTTGAGGGCTTTTGGCATCTTCGATTACCTGGAAAGATGGGATGGGTCTGTGGGGTCTGATGGCTGTCCTCTGAGGTGCCCAACTTCAGCTAGTCAGATGCCTACCCCCTCCTTTGACCTTCTTGCCGGAACGGATGTCGCAGGCTTTTGGCGTCTTCGATTACCTATTTCCTTTTCCATTCTAATGTAGTTATTTCCATTTGAGTAGTTTTGACAAATTTCTACTTTGTGTTTTAGGATCAGCTCTCTTTTCCTGTGGTTTCATTCTTTATTCATAGTTCTAGAGTCATACAGTCTTAATGCACAAACATGTGTCCCCTGAGTCTGCACTCGAAGCCCATCGTCTCTGATTGATCAAGTTTGCCTTGGTGGTTTTTGAATAATCTTAGGTAATGTTGGCTGTTAAAATCGAGTTAAATTGAGATCAAGATTTGAGTAGCTATTTGATGTTGTTATGTGTCCTTAAGTTGGAACTGACTCATAGCTGACCCTCCAGTGCATTTTCAGAGGCTGTGAATCTTATGAAAAGAGATTGCATGTCTTTATCATGGGAGTCTTTACCCATACAGTTGCTATGAATCACAGTTCACTTAACGGCACCTAACAGCTCAATTCAGTAGGTTCTTACTTACATAGCAAAATGTAAACTTGAAGCTTTTTTAAACTTAAATCACAACTATATAATTAAATGTTCTAGATTTCTATTCTTCAAAATGTTATACATAATTTGTTATGTTCTATATTGTCAAATGGCTTTGTGTAATCAATAAAACACAAGTAAAAATCTGTTCTTCTCTGTATTCAGTCAAGATTGGTCTACAATCACTGAGGATGTGTTTCACACCATTTTATGAGTCTTAAGTTTCAGGCAGTTCCTGGCTGATACTTCAGCAGTCATTGTTTGAAATATTTTCAGCAAAATTTCACTTTATGTATGATGTTAATGATAAGACAGCTAATAATGTATAAAGCCTCAGGGACTGTCATGCTGAGTTGAGCTGGGATGATTTCTCCACACCATTCCCTTGGTTTATAATGAGAAGCCCCTAAGAAAAGAAGAGCAATCATACCATGTCCCTGACTTCATTATGAAATCCAGGGATTTATAATTACTTAGTTTTATGTGCGACTTAAGTAGAACATTAATTATTTAAAGATTTTTTTTCCCAAATTGCCTTTTCCTTCCAAAATGTTCAAAGAAATATCAGTTTATAGTAGCTCATTAACATAAGCATCTTATATAATTTGTAGTAATGAACTAAAATTTTTTCCTTTCCTGCCAGTTGCTTGTTTGCAATATGCCTTCTTTGAGAAGAACTTGTATTTTCTCTGGTTGGTATTTAATGTTTATTATCATTGAGATAAAAAGTCCTGCAGGCACAACAGTTGGATGCTTAGCTGTTAAGTGAACATTTCACACTGAGAAGTCATCAGCCAATCCATCAGAGAAATTGCTCAGTTAAAGATTTGTTGTTATTTTTCTTAGGTACCATCAAGTCAACCATGACTCTGAGCGACCCTGTGAACAATGGATCTGAACCTTGACCCATCCTGTGTCATCCTCATGGTCACTGTCCTGCTCAAGCCTGCTGTGATAATCACTATGTCAATGCATCTCAGTGAGGATCATCTTCTTCACTGGCCCCCCACGTTTTCCAGCACAGTATCTCTCTCCAAGGACTGATTTCTCCTGAGAATATGCCCAAAATAAGTGGGATAAAGTTTCTTTATCTTTCAAAACAGATTTGCTTGTTCTTTTGTCAGCCCAAGAGAAGTCAATGCCTGGCCAACATCATGATTCAAAGGCATCAGTTCTTTTTCATCATCCTTATTCGTTGTCCAACTTTCAGATGCATAGGAAGGAGTTGCAAACACAGACTAGGGAATCCTAGGGAGCAGTTCTACTTGGTCACAGAAGATCACTATGAATATTAATGTTTCAGAGTGTACAACAGTGACAACAATATGAAGACAGACAATTTCTCATCTTAGGAAGTAGTGTGAATTTGTTCAATTCATTTTGCCTACTGTCTGCAATATATCAAGGAGCCATAGTAGTAAAATGGTTGTTTTCTCTGCTGACCAAAAAGTGATTTAGCATACCAGTCACTCCATCAGAGAAAAGACATGGAGATAAGCTCCCAGGAGGTTAATTGTTGTTGTTGTTGTTGTTCTTGTTAGATGCCAAAGAATAGGTTCTAACTCATAGCAACCCTTTCTTAGAACAGAACTATCTGGTCTTTTGCCATCATCACAATCCTTGCTGTGTTTGGTTATGCAGTCCTGTGTCAAGCTATCCTGTTGAAGGTCTTCCTCTTAATCTATGATTCTCTACTAAATATAGTGTCTATCTCCAGGAACTGTGGTTTTTATTATGTGCTGTCAAGTCGATTATGACCCATAGCGACCCTATGAACAATGGCGCTGAAGCTTGCCCTATCTTGAGCCCACCTCACCATCCCAGACACACCTAATGCCATTGCCACAGTCACTCATCCATCTCACCTGGGATCTTCCTCTCCTGCGCTGACCCTCCACCCTTTCAAGCACGATGTCCTTCATCAAAGACTTGCTTCTTCTGACGACATACCTGAAGTATGTGAGACAGAGTTTCAAAATTCTTACCTCTGAAGAGTAACTTGGTTTTACTCTCTCCAGGACAAACGTATTTGTTCTCTTGGTAGTTCATGGTATGTTCAGTACTCTTCTCCAACATCACAACTCAAAGACATTGACGACTCTTCTGTCTTCCTTAGTCATTGTCCAGCTCTCTGATGCATAGTAAACAATTGAGAAGACCATGGCCTGGATCAGGAGGACTTCAGTCTCTAGATTAATATTGCTCTTTAGCACTCTAGAGATATCCTTGATAGCTGATTTTTCCAATGCAACTCATCATGAGATGAAGTTTCGCCATCCTCCCATCTAAGGAATATTCTGCCTATATATCTTCTATATAGAGATCTCTGGTCACCTGGTGGTAAGAAGTTACACTGCCAACCTGAAGGTACACAGTTCAAATCCACCAGCTTCTCTGTGGGGGAAATAATGGACAATCTCCTTTACTGCATCTGAAAACCCACTGGAGGGTCAGCTGTGGACTGGTTGTGACAGGACAGTATATAACAATATCTTTTAAGGTAGATTTTTTTCTTTCTTCTAGCAGTCCAAAGCATATTTAATATTCTTCAACACCACATTTCAAAGGTATCACTTCTTCAGTATTCTTTACCCATTGTCCAATTGTTGGTGTTTGGGTTTTGTTATCTGTTTTGGTTTTTGTTCTATTGAGTATAGCATAGTTTGGGTCAAGTGTACCTTAGACCTCAGAATGACATCTTTGCTTTTTTTAACACAGTTTAATGAGGCCTTTTGTGTAGTTTAAAAATTGAGTTGTATCATTTCACTATATAAATTCAATCTGTATGCTAAACAAATAATCATCAAGAAGTTGAATTAGATGAGAAGAATGCAGCATCAGGATTGGAGGAACTATCATTATCAACCTGCAATATTTAAAAGTCACAAACTTGTTTGCTAAAAGTGAAGAGAATTTACTGAAGAAGATAAAAAGCTATAGTCTTCAGAATTAGTTACACTTCAGTGTAAAGAAAACAAATATTCTCACAAGTGGACTAATAAGCAACATTATAAAAAATGGAAGAAAGATTGAAGTTGCCAACAATTTCATTGTACTAAGATTTACACTCAGCACTCATGAGAACAGCAATCAAGAAATCAATTGACAATTTGCATTGGGCAAATCTACTGGAAAAAACCTTCCTTTTTTTGTTTTGTTTAAAAAAAATTTCTATACACATACCCTTACAAGGGAAGTAACAAAATATTAGTGGCATTTTCATCCAAGTACTGATGAATCAACAGTTTAAAACTTACTAAAGGTTTTGTTATTTTCTGCAATGAGCTTGTGTTACTTTTATAAAGGTAGGAATAAAATGTTCTTTTTAAAACCAACCCATAAATTCTCAAAGAGGATTCAGGCCAAAAGATGTACAATTATTTTACTTCATTGCCAAAAGTCAGGGGGCTACCCTTGATTTTCTTTTTTGAGTTCTTTCTAACTGAATTCAGCTTATTTCTTCCCACTTCATTTGTCTTCTTTGTTTTTTGAGCTTGCTGGTAAACCTGAGTACTTTTCATCAGAGGGACACTTAACTGATTTGTGATACATTATTCTTTGTTAGCAGAAGCTGGCTCGTCGTCTGCTTGAGATGCCTTTAGCTCTAATTTTCATCACTTCTTCAGCTGACAAATCTCCTTTTCTTAAACTACTACTTTGGGCTGCTTTGTCACTGTGACCACCGTCATCTTCTAGGAGCTGGGGCTGCATTATCTTGGTCTCTGTGGTAGGTCCTTCCTTGTAACCATCCTCCTTTTTGAAGATCTGGAACACTGAGTCAGCTGGCAGCACATAAGACACCAAGTGCTGCTTGCTCATCTTGCAACTGTCAAAAAAGACCTCTTTAAAGTTGTTGGCCTTTTCTTTTTTTAAAGAAAAAACCCCAAAGATATTACTTTGATATTAAGGTCACCTGACCCAAGCTATGGTAATTTCAGTTGTTTTGTATTCATGGGGAAAGCTGGACAGTGAATAAAGAAGACGAGAAAACAATTGGTGCATTTGAATCATGACGCAGGAGGTGAATACTGAGTATACCGAGGCCTGTTAGTAGAATGAACAGAGGTGTCCTGGTGGAAGTACAACCAGAATATTCCTTAGAAGCAAGGAGGATGAGGCTTTATCTCACTAACTTTGGACATGCTCAAGAGAGACTAGTCTTTGAAGAAAGACATCCATCTTATTTAGTAAGAAGGTAGAGAAAAAGAGGAATAACCTCAATGAGTTGGGATCAGACATGGACTGAAGATAATGTATGTCTGGGCAGTTTTGTTCTGTCCATCAATTTACTATAAGTCTGAATTGACTTGATGGCACCACTAACAACACAACATTGAGTAAAATGTTTTTCTCATTGTCAAAATGCTTTTAAGATACAAAGTGACTTTGGAAGAGTATTACATTACAGATATGTGTACATACTGAACTCTGTTTCTGTTATAGGAACCACAGACAGGAAAGGTTTATCTACTCAACGCTCATTAGTCTACCAAAGCCTCACCACTATCTGGGGACTGCCTAAATTATGATTATTTTTTTAAAAAGCCTTGAAATATAGATGTCTCCCGGTGGGCACAGGCATAGAAGCTGAGTTTGCTGTTAGTGGCTTCTTTGTCTAATTGCCTTTGTGTCGTTATTAAGTGCCATTGAGTCGTGGATGACCCATAGCGACCCTATGTACAAAAGACCTGAACACTTGTATAAATTTCATTATTTCTACACGTTCGTAGAGTTTCCAGAGGCAAGCTATTTCAGAAGTGGATGCCACTCCTACTTTCAAGCCTGTTTTAATTGGGGAGCTCCACCCAACACTATCTATCACAATAATAACCATTATAGCATGTGGCACATCAGTGCCACAGTGTTAAGCATCACAACAACCACGAGTTACCTCTGTACAGCAAATTGGCATAACAGTTCTATACCACTTAGAAGAATGTTTGACCAAAAACAGTTAAAACCAGGCCTGTGGACCACAGATTAAAATCACCCACCTTTGGCTCGGTAGCATAACTTTCTACGCACTAAGCCAACAGAGCTCTCTCTATGACTCATAGCAATTCTATCAACAACAGATCTAACCCTTGCCCTATCCTACTCCCCACAATCCTAGACGTGCTTGAGTCCATTGTTATAGTAACCATATCCATCATGTCGAGGATCTTCTTTTCTTCAGAACTCTGATGGCTTGAAGGTAAAAAGTTGAACTGCCAACTCAAAGGCATGTAGTTCAAATCCCCCCATGACTCTGTGGGAGAAAGATGGGCAGTCTTCTGCTGTGTGATCTACAGATTCTGAAAACCCACTGGAGGGTCAGTTATGAGTCGATTCCAACTCAATGGTAACTAATGAGTTGAGTGAGTGAATGAAAATTACCATTAGGATCTGTACCAAGTCTTTGGGTATAAAATGAAATATTTTTTTCTAGTTAGTAAACAGCAGCTTTTGATTTTCAAGTTCCTGCAGTCGTAAGCTTGTGTTTCAGCAATGATTACGGCAGTGTTGGTAGTGGTAGATAGTTTCCTGTGTGTTTCTTATAGCAACCAGGTCAAAGTTAGATTTTTACGTTTTAGCAAGTCTTCCTTTGTTCTGGGTATTTTCAATCATTTGCCTTGGTCGGAATTGGTTGGTAGATTTCAATGCATAAAACCACCTAGTGCTCAGCAGGACCTAAGTCCTGCTTTACTTGTGATGTCTTGCTGTGTGAAAGAGAATGGACGTTGGTGTTGAGTGCTTTTACCACCATGTTCCCACTGCAAATCCATCACATACTCTCAGAAAACCACTGGGCATTAACCACTTTAATGCTATTCCATTTTCCAGAGAAGATTGCAGTGGGAGAATAAAAAAAGTCATTTGTTCCCTTGCTTTCCCCACCTCCACTTTCCAGAGATTACTATTCATCTTGAAAATGTTTCTCCTCTCAGAGGTAAGCCCTTGATAACCAGCAATGTCTACATAGAAAGTAAATAAACTTAGTACAAGAGGTTTTTACCATTTGAAGGCCCATTAAAGGCCATATTTAGAAATCTCTCTGGTTGTATTATTTTTGCTCATATTAAGTTTTTTCTTCCCTTCTTCTTATTTAATCCTATTCTAGCACATGTTTTGATTATGATAGCTCAATATATCTGATTATTTCCTCTTCCTTCTTTGGAATTTTTTTTAAAAAATAAATACATTTCCCCCCTTATATGAAGTTAAGAATAGAAAAAGTCCCTGTGGTACTTTACAGTTGTAATCATCAGGATTTCTATTATTGCTCTCATTTTACAACTTTTCATAATCCTTCACAAGTGCAATAATATACTCATTCTGGTATTGCAAGACTCCCTTGTTTCAGTTTCTATTTGCTTTTTCTGTGTCATTTGATTTTAAACTTAATGTCTAGCTACTAGCTATGCGATGGAGCTGGTTGTTACCTTTTTTCAGAATTTTGTCAGCTGCTTGTTAAATACAGCCATTATGACAAATTAAATTATATAAACTTAAATATAAGTAAATAATATTGACGATAATGGTAATCAACACTTAAAACTCATCACTTCCTCTATTTTGCTGTAATCCACGCACTTGAGCCTATTGATGTTTACTGTATCTAAATGGAGAAAACACTTTTTATTTTATGATGCTAGCCATCTCTTCCCAGTGCCACATTTGGTGAGGTCACAGCAAAAGCTACAAAAGCCTTGGATACAAACTAGGACTTTGTTCTCCCCAAAGAGGATGTGGTGGTTCACTGTAAAGTTCTTGCGTTCCATCTCTGAGATACAGGACTGATTCTCAATCACTACATCTCATGTACACTCACCCCGCTGTCAGGGGAGGTTTGAATGTGATGAATAGATTTCAGCAGTGCTTCCAGATTGAAACATAATAGCATAATCTACTTCTGAAAATTAGTCAACAGTCCGATGTCCAAGCTATTGTGAGAATGGCCCAGGATTGGGTAGAGTTTTGTTCTACTGTGAACAGGGTAGAAGGTTCAACTTTAAGGGGAAATCAACATATCCCTTTCCTAAGTCAGTCAGATTCCTCTTTTTGTGTCAGCCTAACTTCTTAGTTCCATTTGTTGCACACCAGACACTGTGTTGTTGTTATGTGCCGTCAAGTCACCTGCAACCCATAGCAACCCTATGCACAGCAGCTCTGAAGCCTGCCCTGTCCTGAGCCAGTCTCACTGACCCCATCACACGTACCCTCCATTACCCCAGTTACTGTATCAATCCTGCCCATCTGGGGGCTTCCTCTCCTGTGCTGTCCCTCCACCATTCTGAGCATGAGGCCTTCTCCAAGGACTGGCCCCTCCTGGCCACATGCCCAAAGTATATGAGGTAAAGTTTCAAAATCCTAGCTTCCACGGAGAGACTTGGTTTCACCCTCTCCAAGACACTATTAAAACAGATTTAGTTAATCCTTGTCAATTGTACAGTAACCAAATTAAATAGCTACTAAAGTTCAACCACAGTGGTTAGCCTTCATTGGCCATGGTTTTGGTTTCTAAATTGTGCTCACTCTTCCCTTATTGTCCCTATTAACTCACTCTCTGAGACATTTTGTCACTGCAGTGAGGTCAAGTCTGTAGACTAAGGTGTGCCTGATGCAGGCCATAGTCTTTGCAATTACTTGTTATGTGTCAGAAAGCTGAACAATAACAAGGGATGATAGAAGCAGAACTGATGCCTTTGAGCTGTGGTGCTGGAGAAGAATATTGAATATACAATGGACTGCTAAGAAAACGAACGTCCTGGAGAGGGTGAAACCATGCTGCTCCTTAGAGGCAAGGATTCTGAAGTTTTGTCGGACATATTTTGGGCATGTTGCAAGGAGGCACTAGTGCTTGGGAGGGTGGAGGGACAGTGTAAGAGAGGAAGACTTTTTTTTTTAGCTTCAGGACAGTAAATTTATTAGAAAATGTAGACATTATATAGAGGTTCAAGGTACAGGAAGGTGATCAGGAACTTCATGATCTCTGGCTAGGTAAGAGAGGAGAAGGCTTTAGAAATCAGCACTAAAAATCTCTTTCAGCTGTGAAATCATCCATGTAGATGAGAGACTTTCAGTTAATAGTAAAAAAGCAGAATTTGGAGAGGAAGACTCTTGATGAGAGGGATTGACTCAGTGACTGAAGTAATCAGGATAGGTATCTCAGAGACAGTAAGGTTGACTCAGGATAGAGCAGGGTTTAGACCTGTTGTACATAAGGTCGCTGTGAGTCTCAGGCGACTTGATGGCACATAACAACAACAGCCGTTTCTACCTCAAGGAAATGTGTTTAACCATGGAAAAAACCTGATGGATTTGACATGTTAAAATAAACCTGATGCATTTGACATGTTAAAATAATCCCCTTATTAGTCTTTTCCTTTAAGAATTTTCCAACTTAGAATTATTCTGGTTTTGTTACTCTTGTTTTTGCCACTTGAGCTTTTCCTTTTGGGAGGCTACAGTTCAAGTGTTAGGAATCAATGAATAATAACCTATGTCATGCAAATGGCACTGCCTTGCTTGCTGAAACTGAGCTCTTGCTACAGAAGGTCAAAGAATATAGTCTTCAATATGGATTGAAGCTCAACATCAAGGAGAAAAAGATTCTCACCAACTGACAGCATCATGATAGATGGAGAAGAGATTGAGGTTGTAAACAGTTACAGCTTCCTCATCTCCACAATCAAACTTGGCATCAGCAGTCAGGAAATCAAAAGACTAATTGTGTCAAGTAAATGTGCTGTCAGGGACCTTGGCAGGGTACTGCGAAGCAACTATGTCAATCTAGAGACTGTGGTCCAGCTGATCCAGTCCATGGTCTTTGCAATTACTTGCTATGCATCAGAGAGCTGGATAATGACTAAGGATGACAGAAGAATCATTGATGTCTTTGAGTTGTGATACTGGAGAAAAGTCTTGACCACCAAGAAAACAAATAGGTCTGTCTTGGAAAGGGTGAAACCAAGTTTCTCCTTGGAGGCTAGGATTTTGAAGCTCCATCATGTGACCAGAAGGGACCAATCTTTGGAGAAGGACAAGATGCTTGGAAGGGTGGAGGAACAGTGCAGGAGAGGAAGACCCTGGATGAGATGGACTAATACAGTAAATGGGATAAATGGAGGTAGGTGTATCGGAGTCAGTGAGGCCAGCACAGGACAGGGCAGGCTTCAGGCTGTGGTACATAGGGTCGCTATGAGCTGCAGGCAACTTGATGGCACATAATAACAACAACATAGTATGAAGAGTCCTATAGGAATTATGTGTGTAAATGACAAACATAAAAATGTTTCAAGATCTGGTGGAGTGACTTTGCAGATAGAAGACTAGAATCACTAGGCCTAGAAGAAAATGAAAAAACTTCCCCCCTCCCAAGACAGTTACATAAATGACAAATTTTTTCTATGGCTCTCAAATTTGCCTCAAGTTGGCATTTGTTTTGAGTCTTCAGCAGTTCATTGATAATTACAAACTGTATTACTTTATTTGTGAAAATTTAGTTACAAATTGCCTCAAAATCCTAGGGTTCATGCCAATATAAGTTTCTGGGGTTTGCAAAACTCCTTTGTATAGGAGTTTTATCTCTT
This sequence comes from Elephantulus edwardii, assembly GCF_000299155.1. NCBI lineage: Eukaryota > Metazoa > Chordata > Mammalia > Macroscelidea > Macroscelididae > Elephantulus > Elephantulus edwardii. The sequence goes on from NW_006399980.1 coordinate 4,335,082, forward strand.
GATGTCTTGGTAATTGAGATAACCCCATTAAATAATAGCTTTACAGGAGACAGATAGAAGGTCCTAATATTTTAGCCAGAGATTGATTAACCATGGTCGGAAGCTCGAGAATGCTTGGAACTCCTGAAGTGTTGAACACTTCCCTTAGAAGTTGCTTTCCACACCCAACAGCACCTCTAGCTGGTGTGAGTGTCCTCCTACTGGGCACTGTCTTCAATTTACATGTCTCCTCGAGGCTCCTCAGTTGGGGAGGAGGTGGGATGGGTGGTGCTCTGAAGTCCTCCCCTCGGGGAGAGACCTAGAGTAGTGAAAACTTGGGGTGTCGGGCGAAACCTAGCTGACTTGCTGAAGTAGGTCCCCAGGTCCTGAGGTTCAGTGGTCTGGCCATTTCCCTCTGGTATCTTGGTCTGGGTGGAGAGTATGATGTCTGGGCTCCTCAGACCTGTGCCCCCCAACAGAGGAGGAGCCAGGGAAGGTGAGCTTTGTCTAGGAATGCCACGCACCAGCTGAAGCCGACCGTGGGCCACTGTGTTGGCCGTGGGCCTTGTCATGCTTGATACGCCAAAAGCACCAGAAGCCCACATGGCCAGCAAGTCAGCTGCCTTTCTGTCAAACGTGTTCTCTGGTTTCCCTTGCAGACTTTGAACTGGCTGTAAAGCAAAAGGTTAGAGAGAGCAAGTTAGGAAAAGAATTTCCTGGTGGGAAAATGTAGGTTTCATACTGATTGACATTGTCTTGTCCTGAAGTAGAAGAAGTAAGAGGGGTTAGGGATGGAGAAGTGGGGATAGTGTGGAACCATATGACCTCAGCAGAAGATAGAACGAAAAAGGAGCATCCAATAGACAAACTGTGGTGAAATCCAATAGGTTGGTGGGATTGGGTTTGGCTTTTGGCTGATTCACTTTGGTCTTTGCAAACTGTCTTGGTCAGATACTAACTCATGATATGGATAAACAAGTCATAAGGATGGGTCTATACCATTGTACGCAGGTAGGAAGTGTTCAAAGCCATCCAGACCTCTGCTGTCCCCTGTGCAGTCTCCATCCTGGGTGCGTTACTTGACCAGACAGACAGCTGAGACAGGCTAGATACTTTTTTGCTTATCTCCCCACTCCCTTATTATCAAAGTGGTATGGTGCTAGGGCATTTTCAACAAAATAATCTTTTTGGCACAACTTTGTGTTGTTATACGAACCCTATCCTGTGTATTTTTAAGGGAGGTACACACCTTCCATTTGTTGTTGTTGTTGTTATGTGCCATTGAGTCGTTTGCGACTCATAGCGACCCTATGTACAACAGCCCTAAACCGTGCTCTATCCTGTGCCAATCTCATTGTCTCTGACACACCCATCCCAATTA
>NW_006399980.1:4343871-4346379 GCF_000299155.1 Elephantulus edwardii
GAAAATATGCTGTGAGTGACCTCTCCAGAGTGCTGAGAAACAACAAGGTCAGTCTAGAGACTAAGGTGCACCTGATCCAGTCCATGGTCTTTGCAATTACTTGCTATGCATTAGAGAGCTGGACAATGACTACAGATGACAGAAGAAGAATCAATGTCTTTGAGTTGTGGTGCTGGAGAAGAGTCTTGAACATGCCATGGACCATCAAGAAAACAAATAAGTTTGTCTTGGAGACAGTGAAACCAAGTTTCTCCTTGGATGCTAGGATTTTGAAATGTCATCACACATACTTAAGGCATGTGGTAGTCCTTGGAGAGGGCCATCATTCTTGGAAGGGTGGAGGGACAGTGCAGGAGGAGCCAACTCTGGATGAGATGGATTGATACAGTCAGTAGCTGGGGAAATTAGGGTAGGTGTTTCAGTGTCAGTGAGACAGGCTTAGAATAGGACAGGCTTCCGAGCTATTGTGCATAGGGTCGTTATGAGTCACAGGTGACTCAATGACACATAATGACAACATGCCACCTGGATTTGAAAACCATCTCAGGAACAGACTTGAGGTCTTGAATACCAAAGAACAAAAACCAGATGAGCTGTGGGAGGATATCAATAATATTATCCAGGAAGAGTGCAAAAGGTCATTGCAAAAACAAAGGTAGCAAAGACTATGGATACCAGAAGCGACTCTAAATATTGCACTAGAGTGCCTAGAAGCCAAAGCAAAGCGAAGAAGTCAAGAAGTTAAGGAGCAGAATAGAAGATTTTAAGCGGAAGCTCAAGAAGACAAAGAAAAGTATTATAATAAAATATGTAAAGAGCTGGAATAGAAAGATCTGAAGGGCCAAACTTGGCATGTCTTAAGCTGAAGGAACTCAAGAACAAATTCAAGCCTTGAATTGTAATACTTAAGGATACTGTGAAATACTAAGGGTACTATTAAATTCTTTAGGAATCATTAAAGAAGATGAAAGGATATACGGTATATACAGTCACTATACTAAAAAGAATTGGCTGACACAAGAATTTCATGAAACAACATATAATCAGGAGGCAATGATGATGAAGGAGGAAGTTCAGGCTATTCTGAAGGAATTGTCAAAAACCAAGGCCCCAGGAATTGGTGAAATACCAATTGACATATTTCAACAAACAGATGCTGTCCTGGACGTGCTCACCAGGCTGTGTCAAGAAATTTGGAGGACGACTATTTGAACAACTTACTGGATGAGATCCATATTTAGTTCAATTCCAAAAAAAGGTGACCTAACAGAGTGTGAAAATTATTGAATAATATCCCTAATATCACATACAAGCAAAACCTTGCTAAAACCAAAACTATAAGAACTGTGCATCAACAGAGAACTACCAGAGATACAAGCTGCGTGTTGATCATGGCACTAGATACATTATTGCCAATGTTAGAAGGATCTTGGCCAAAAGCAGAGTAACAAAGGAATGTTTATCTGTGCTTCATTGATTATGCAAAAGCATTTAACTGTGTGGAACACAGCAAATTGTGGCTAACTTTGAGAATCTTGGAACACCTGATAATGGACCAGAAAGCAGTTGTCAGAACAGAGCAAGGAAACACTGAATGGTTCAAAATCGCAAAAGGAATGTGTCAGCAATGCCTCCTGTCTCCATACCTTTTCAATCTGTATGCAAAATAGATCATTCCGGAGGCTGGGCTTTTTAAAGAGGAATGTGGCATCAGGATTGGAGGAAGACTCATCAACAATTTACATTACACAGATGACACAACTTTGCTTGTTGAAACTGAGAAGGACCTGAAGTGCTTGCTGTAGAAGGTCAGGGACTAATCTTTAATATGGATTGAAGCTCAATATCATGAAGACAAAGATTCTCACTACTAGGCCAATTGGCAGCAATATGATGGAGAAGAGACTGAGGTTGTTACAACTTGCTGTGCTCCACAAACCACACTCTTGGCACCAGCAGTTAGGAAATGAAAAAACTAATTGCACTGGGAAAGTCTGCTGCTATCAGAGACCTCTCCAAACTGCTAAAGAGTAATGATGTCAGTCTAGGAACTAAGGTCTGCCTGATTTATCCAGGCCATAGTCTTTACAATTACTTGCTATGCATCGGAAAGCTGGATAATGACTGAAGATGACAGGAGAAGAATCAATGCCTTTAAGTTGTGGTGCTGGAGAAGAGTCTTGAACATACCATGGACTATAGAGAAAACAAAAAGGTCTATTCTGGAGAGGGTGAAACAAACTTGCTCTCGGGAGGCAAGAATTTTGAAGCTCTGTCTCATACACTTTGGGCATGTTTCCAGGAGAGAAGTCCTTGGAAAAAGACATGCTTGAAAGGAGTGCAGGAGAGGAAGATCCTGGATGAGATGGGCTGACACAGTAACTGGGGTAATGTGGGTAAGTGCGTCAGAGTCAGTGAGACTGGCCTAGGACAGGGCAGGGTTCATAGCTATTGTACATAGGATCACTATGAATCGCAGGCTACTTGATGGTACATAAATAACAACAA
>NW_006399980.1:4346719-4354528 GCF_000299155.1 Elephantulus edwardii
CCTCTGGGATTGTAGTTGCAGCTCCTTGCCACTAGGCCACCAGAGCTCCCCTAATTTCTTAAAGAAATTTATAGCATCACCCTTCACTTTTGTTTTCACCAATCTGTTTTTCAATCACAATGGCCTATTAAAATAATTTTAATAGATTTTTGTGTTTTTAATAATTAAATGTAATTAACTTCACTTGTTGAAATTGAAGAGGACCTGAGGCATTTGCTGCAGAAGGTCAAGGCCTTCAATATGCAGCCTTCAAAACGGATTGAAGCTCAACATCAAGAAATCAAAGATTCTCACTACTGGGCCGATTGGCAGCATCATGATAGATGGTGAAGAGATTGATATTGTTAACAGCTTCAGCTTGCTTGACTCCACAATCAATGCTCTTGGTACCAGCAGCCAGGAAATCAAAAGATGAATTGCATTTGGAAAAATTTCTGTCAGGGACCTCTCCAGACTACTGAGGAGCAATGATCAGTCTGGAGACTAAGGTGCGCCTGATCTGGGCCATGGCCTTCAGAAGTATTTGTTATGCATTAGAGAGCTGGACATTGACTCAGGATGATGAAGAATCGATGCCTTTGAGTTGTGGTGTTGGAAAAGAATATTGAATATACCACGGACTGCTTAGAGACCAGCATGCAGAAGGTTAAAGCAGGCTGTTCTTTGGAGGCTAGGGACCACTCCTTGTAAAGGGACATCATGCTTAGAAGAGTTGAAGGACAGTGCAAGAGAGGAGAATACGATAAGAGGGATATTTAATAACCATTGCATTGGAGCAGTTGAAAGAAAGGACTGTCTAAAATGAATATATGATTAGGCATTATTTATATATGACAAAAGCCCAGAGAGAGAGGCTTATCATTGCAAAAGAGAATGGAGGCAGATAATGGCACAACAATGAATGAATATTAAAAAAAAGAAGTGAACTGGGTGGGGATGGGATAAGGGAGGGAAAGGGGGTAAAATGTGCAATAATGAATAAATGAAAATCTAACTTCTCTGTAAACATTTGTTAAAATCACAATTAAAATTTTATTTTAAAAAACCCTGCAAGTCAAAATTTAAATTAGTCCCAATTTTATTTTTTAAAACAAAACAAAAAGAAACACTCCCCCACCCCCAATAATCTCCATGAAACTATAGACTATAGGCAATAGAAAGACATAGGAAAAGGACATGAAAATACCTCACCACATGTTCTGGGATTTCCATGGCATGTGTGTGTGTGTGTGTGTGTGTACACACACAATACTTAGGACATGGCAATGATTAAGTTCTCAACTACCTTTCAACCTACATTTGAAGATAGCAGTTGCAACCTTTATAGATTCACAACGATCCCTAACCAAGACAGCCAGTTAGGCAAAGAGAACAAACACCACTCGCTTTCTGGGTATACAAATGCTTAAGTCCTCTGACATCAAATCAGCAAGTTTAGAGGATCTGTGGGAAAATCTAAGTTTAAAGCCAGCTGACTCCCCTCATGTCGATCTCTCTACAACCTTGTCTCCAGAAGTTATTAATGAAGTATGGCAAGAAGAAACAATTGGGCGTCTACTACAACTTGTAGACCTTTCACTTCTTGACTACTTACTCAAACAGCAAGAGGTTGTATCTAAAGTTCCTCAACCTAAGAGAAAGCCTGACTTGATCTACAGCAGTAGCTATCTGGATCGAGGGATTCTCAAAGCTTATAGTGATTCTCAGGAAGATGAATGGCTCTCTGCAGCAGTTGACTGCTTGAAATACCTTCCAGACCAAATGGTGGTGGACATAAGCAGGAACTTTCCTGAGGAACCGGATAGAACAGATACAGTTAAATAACTTCTGTTTGATGCCATTGGCAACTATTATAGTAGTAGGGAACCTCTATTAAATCACTTATGTGACGTTCATAATGGAATTGCAGAACTATTGGTTAATGGAAAGACTGAAACAGCATTGGAAGCTACTCAGCTCTTTCTAAAGCTTTTGTATTCCTCAAACAGAGAAGAATTTAGAAGACTCCTGTATTTCATGGCTGTTGCAGCACATCCTTCTGAGTTTAAATTACAGAAAGAAAGTGACAACCGGATGGTTGTGAAACGGATATTTTCAAAAGCTATTGTTGACAATAAAATCTTATCCAAAGGCAAGACTGACCTCCTTGTACTCTTTTTAATAGATCATCAAAAGGATGTTTTTAAGATTCCTGCAACTCTACATAAAATTGTCAGTATTAAGCTTATGGCCATACAAGAAGGAAGAGATCCAAAGAGTGAGACAGGATATATTTACTGCCAGAGGACTGAGCAAAGTGACTATCCCAGCAGTACACAGAAGACGACCAAAGAGGAGCTCTTGAATTTACTAAAAACCAATGTCGATTCAAAATTCTCTGAAAAAGAGAAGAAGCTGCTCAGTCAGTTCTATAAGTGTCATCCAAACATCTTCACTGAATATTTTGGAACTTGAGTTTTTCATATGTGTAGTTGTCTAAAATGTATATAACTTGTGTATTTTAAGAACAAATTACGTTAAAAAAAAAGTTCTCAACTATTAGCTGAAAAGTCAATGATGCTAACCTTCTTTGGTTAGGCATTAGGCACCCTGACGAAGACAGGCCCAGCAGTTACATTAGAGTTTAAAATCTGAAACACTTGGTTTGTGGAAGGTAAGGTCTGTAGCACAACCCTGACTCCATTTTTATTCTTCCTTTCCTTTTTTCTTTTTTCCTTCTCTCCTTTTCTGCTTGCCCTTCTTTTGAATGAGAACCGCATCAATCAAAAGTCCAGTGTGGGTCCACAAATTCATTCAAGTGCAAATCTTCTCAGAGTATTGGATGAGACTCAATCTTTCCCCTTGACCAAGTCCCAACACCTACTACCAGGTTTCCCTTCTCTCCTGACACTCATCTGCTCCTTCACCCTCCCCTCTTCATCCCCTCGTTCTCATACTCATCCATCAATAAGTGCTTTAAATCACCTTTTTCTTAGACAAGCGAGACTTACCTGCATATTTCAGGCTCCAATTCTCATGCCACATTCTTCTTTATATAGTTTAGCATCATAGATCATTTCCTCAGTATTTATATTTAGGTTGAATGTTCTTCTTGTTGTTATGTGCTGTTGAGTCACTTGCAACTCATAGCGACCCTATGTACAACAGTCCTAAACTCTGCTCTGTCCTGTGCCAATCATACTGTCTCCGATACACCCACCCCAATTACCCCAGTCACTGAATCAATCCACCTCATAGAGGGTCTTCCCCTCTTGCGCCGTCCCTCCACCTTCCCAAGCATGATGTCCTCTCCAAGGACTGGTTCCTCCTTTTAACTTGTCCAATGTATGCCACATGAAGCTCCAGTATCCTTGCCTCCAAGAAGCAGCCCAGTTTAACCCTCTCCTGGATGAACCTGTCTGTTTCCTTAGCAGTCCATGGTACCCTCAATACTCTTCTCCAGCATCACAGCTCAAAGGCATCAATTCTCCTTCTATCCTCCCTAGTCTTTGTCCAACTTTCTGATGCATATCAAGTGATTACAAAGACCATGGCCTGTATCAGGTGCATCTTAGTCTCCAGAGAGACACCATTGCTCTTCAGTACTTTGGAGAGGTCTCTAACAGCAGACTTTCCAATCACAATATGTCTTTTAATTTCCTGGATGCTGTTGCCAAGAATGTTGACTGTGGAGCCAAGTAAACTAAAAAGCTGTGAACAATATCAATCTCTTCACCATCCATCCTGATGCTACCAACTGGTCCAGTTGGTTGAATATAGTTAATTTAGCTTGAATATATATAGTTAAAGTACACACACACATGCATATTGCAAATCTTTGGAGCTTCCACAACACAAACTGATGAAGAAAGGTAACAGTAAAGGTTATCATTAGTGAATTATCTAAATTATGCTCTTCTTTCTATAAGAACTAGTATTATTTAAACATTTTAAAATGTATTTGGCAATAATCATAAATGTTGCACACTTTCAAATTATCCTAACTAGAGTATATTCATTACTGAATTATTGTTTCATTATTGGGAAATTGTTGATTGTTACCATTAAGAATTGGCTCCAACTCAGGGAATCCAAATGTATGACAGAACAAAAACATTATCTGTTCCTGTGCAATCTCAATATGGCCAGTATTCTCCAGTCCATGAATGTGACCACTGTGGGTTTCACAACCTATGTGGCCATTCAACCTATGATGCTCAACTTCCAGCGCCATATCAGCATTATCTTTTGTGATCCACAAAACTTTCTTTGGCTGGTTTTCAGAAGAGGATCTCTAGGCCTTCCTCTCTAGTCTGTCTTAGTTAGGAAGCTCCTCTAAAATCTGCTCACCACAGATGACCCTGGTGTTATTTGAAATACCTGGGACATAGCTTGCAGCCTCATTTTAAAGACCTCAAACATGTTGCCATTGAATCAGAACTGACTCATAATTGATTCTTCATTGGCTTTCCAAGGCTCTAATTTGCATGAGAAGAAATTGCTCATCTTTCTCCCAAGGACCCCTGTGGATTCAAACCATCAGAGACACTCAGCCTTTTGGCAAGCAGAGAAATTTCCTACGGACTATGCCATCAAAACTCCCTTCCAGCATCAGAGAAAGAAACATTTAAACCACCCTCATAAAACAGTGTTGACTGGTGTATCAGTAACTGAGGGCTTCTAGAAATATTTTTTATCTATTTCAATGTAGTCTTCAATATGGATTGAAGCTCAACATCAAGAAGACCAAGATTTTCACCACTGGACCAATTGTCAGCATCATGATAGATGGAGAAGAGATTGAGGTTTTTAACAATTTCAGCTTATTCAGATCCACAATCAATACTCTTGGCACAACCAATCAAGAAATCAAAAGACTAATTGCATTGGGGAATTCTACTGTTAAGGACCTACAAACTGCTAAAGACCAATGATGTCAGTCTATAAACTAAGATGTGCCTGATTCAGGTCATAGTCTTTGTAGTTATTAGCTGGACAATGACTACAGTTGACAGAAGAATTGATACCTTTGAGTTGTGATGTTGGAGAAAAGTATTGAACATACCATGAACTGCCAAGAGAACAAACAGGTTTATCCTCGAGAGGGTGAAACCTGCTCCTTAGAAGCAAGGATTTTGAAACTCCATCTCACATACTTTGGGCATGATGATAGGAGGAAATTGAACCTGGAGAAGGACATCATGCTTAGAAGGTTGGAGGGACAGCACAGGAGACAAAAATACCAGTTGAGATGGAATGACACAGTGACTAGGGTAACGAAAGTCAGTGCGTTGGAGACAGTGAGACTGGCTGGAGAAGAATATTGAACATACTATGGACTGCTAGGAGAACAAACAAGTTCATCCTGGAGACGGTTAAACCAGGCTGCTCCTTGGAGGCAAGGATTCTGAAGCTTCATCTGACATACTTTGGACATGTTGTAAGGAGTGACCAGTTCTTGGAGAGGGAGGTCATGCTTGGGAGTGTGGAGGGACAGCACAGGAGAGGAAGACTCTTGATGAGGTGAATTGATTCAGTGACTGGAGTAAAGGAATAGGTGTGTGGGAGACAATAAGCTTGGCACATGATAGAGCAGAGTTTCACTCTGTTGTCCATAGGGTCACTATGAGTCTCAGGAAACTCAGTGGCACATAACAACAACAACAACAACAACTTGACAATCAGAAGTTCCACGTTTGTTCATTTTTAATGAAACACATCTAATGTTATAATTGGTGAACTTAATAACTGATGAAATGTATAACTGATAAACTTCTAGTCCCAGTAACCAAAATAGAGAGAGTATTTGATTATGAAGAATGAAGAAAAGTAATAAAAAAATAGGTTCAAAATGTAGTTGGTAAACAAAGTCTTAAAACATCAAAGCATGAAAGAGGGAGAAGTTGGATGCAGTTAAAAAAAGAAAAAGGAGCACTTGGTTAGAGAGAGAATAAAAATGTCACCCTTAATTTCCTTTCCAATTTTTAATATTCTATGAGATTAGCTGGCATTTTCACTGAGAGTGTTGGTCTCAGTTGCAGCTACAAGCAATAAAGAGCCCAAAAGCTGTTTTCCTAAGAATTCCATGGTGGCTCAAAACAATTTAGTGTCTGTGTTTGTGGTGGATGAGACGAGGCAGGACTACAAACAAGAAGAAAGCACACAAACAGCTCCTGTATAACCTTTTTCCTAGAGAAAACTACAGAACGTGATTCTATAAATAAATGCCTTATGTGTGGTTACATAGATTAAAACAGAGCAAGACACCATTGTAAAGAGTTAAGATATCTTCTAAGGATTAAAAAGGGATAAGTGTATGTGTACAGTATATCGCAACATTGTACATTTTACTATGCAAATACAGAAACACAGCATATGTAAAAAGCAAAAGGTTTTAGATATTGAGGATGGCTTGTGTAAAGAATAAAACTCTGTAAAGATATACCAACTGACAGTAACACTAAGATAATTTTGTGTTGGGAATGCTGAGGTAGGCAGAGGGAAAATGTAACTTTATTTGTTATGTTGGCACTGCCCTAATGTGCTGACAATGGTAAGAAACCCAACATCCCAGGACTGTTCAATTCTCACTGTAATCCCTCTTTCCCTCCACACTTCCTTTCTTCATCTTTCTGTGAGCATGTTATTAGAAGGAGCCAGTCCTTGGAAAAGGACATTATACTTGGAAAGGTGGAAAGTCAGTGAAGAAAAAAAAAAAGACCCTCACAAGATGGGCTTGAGTGTCTCCATACCTTTTCAATCTGTATGTGGAACAGATCAACCCGGAGGTTGGTCTTCATAAGGCGGAATGTGGCATTGGGTTTGGAGGAAGACTCATCAATATCCTGCATTATGCAGATGACACAGCATTGCTTGTTGAAACTGAGGGGGACCTGAAGCACCCACTTCAGAAAATCAAGGACTGTAGTCTTCAATATGGATTGAAACTCAATATCAGGAAAATAAAGATTTTCACCACTAGTTGACAGCACCATGATGGATGGAGAAGAGATTGAGATTATTAACAATTTCAGCTTGCTCAGGTTCACAATCAACACTTGGAACCATTAGCTAGCAAATCAAAAGATAAATTGGATTAGGAAAGTCTACTGTCAGGCATCTCGCCAGAGTGAGGAAGTGCAAAGACCCAGTCTGGAGACTAAGGTGTGCCTGATCCAGGCCATAGTCTTCACAATTACTTGCTATGCATCAGAGCGTTGGACAATGAATAAGAATGACAGTAGAAGAATTGATAGCTTTGACTGGTGGTACTGAAGAAGAGTATTGAACATACCACAGACTGCCAAAAGAACAAACGGATCTGTTCTGAAGAGGGTGAAACCAACTTGTTCTCTGGAGGCTAGGATTTTGAAGCTCTGTCTCACATACTTTGGGCATATTGCCAAGAGAGACCAGTCCTTGGAGAAGGACTTCATTCTTGGAATGGTGGAGGGACAACACAGGAGTGGAGGACACTATATGAAATGGATTTACACAATGACTGGGATTATAGGTGTGTCCAAAACAGTGAGATTGGCTCAGAATAGGACAGGATTCAGAGCTATTGTGGATCACTATGATATGGTGACTGCTGCAATGGGTTTGAGCCTGTCTTGGATTATGGGGATAGCATAGAATAGGGAAAGCGTTAGATCTGTTGCTCATAGAATTGATGTTATAGTCATAGAGAGAGCTCTGTTGGCCTAGTGGATGGAAAGTTACGCTACCAAGCCAAAGGGGGGTGGTCTTAATCTGCAATCCTCAGGCTCTTTTTTAATCAATTTTGCTCAAATACTCTTCTAAGTGGTATAGCACTGGTCTGTCAATTTC
>NW_006399980.1:4354844-4356525 GCF_000299155.1 Elephantulus edwardii
GAGTTGTAGTTGTCTTGACAGCAACTAACAATAACATCTGCTAGGCCCCAATAAAATAGAGAAAAGGAGGCACTTCCTCATTTTTAATATTTAGAAAAAGAATGAAGGAGAAAATTTGCTATAATCACTCAATTCCAAGATACTTTTTTTAAAATAAAATTTTTATTTTATACTGGTTTTACCTACAGAGTTCGTATACATTGTTTTTCACACTGGATCTTTCCGGTTTCCTTTACACACCCTTCTCTTCACCAATCAAATTGTGCAACCCTCATAATGTTACATTTGCTCTTTTTACAGCAGGTTACACAAACTTGCTTGCTAAACGTGAGGAGGACTTGAAATGCTTGCTGCAGAAAATCAAAGACTACAGTACTCAGTATGAATTACATTTCATTGTCAAGAAAAAAAGAAATCCTCACCACCAGGCCAATAAGAAAAGCTAGAAATTGCCAATTATTCATTTTACTTGAATCCACAATCAACACCATTGGTATCAGAAGTCAAGAAATAAAAAGACATGTTGCTTTGGTAAAGTCTACAATCAGACATCTCTCCAAAGTGCTAAAGAGCAAAGATATCAGTTTAAAAATGAAATTGTGCCTGATTCAAGCCATAAACTTTTCAATTATTTGCTATTCGTCTGAAAGTTGGAAAGTGAATAAAGTGACAGAAGAAAACAATATAAGTTGTACGACCCTATGATTAATCTTCATCACGGCCCATCCTTATTCCTCTGCTCCCACTCTTCCTTACCCCCTTCGATCCTCATGTACATTCTATACTGATGGTTTTATACAGTATTTGTCCTTATTGGAATGAGTTCGTTCACTTAGACTAATGCTCTCCAGTCCCAATTCTAAGATACTTTTAACTCAACTCATTGATAAAAAGTCAGAACTGACTCACAGACGAACATCCAACAGGTTTTCAGAGACTGTAAAATTTATGAGGGAAACAACTGCTTAAGAGGGATATATGATTAGGCATTATTTGCATGACAACAGTGCAGAATAAGAGCTGCATAGTAAAGTGGACTGGGTATGAGGTGGGGAGTTGTACAACAATGAAAGAATTGTTTTTTGTTGTTTTTCAAAGAGAAAAGCCAACTGGGGGCACAGGGAGGGAAATGTGCAACAATGAATGAATGGAAATCCAAGTTCTCTATAAACTTTCATTGAAATCTCAATTTAAAAAAATTATGAGACTGCCTCTCTTTCTTTCTTCGAACACCTGGTAGATTTGAACTGCAACCTTTGAGCTGGCAGTACAACTCCTTACCCTCATTGTCATGTAAATGTATTTAGAACTATTCTTGAGTGGAGGAATGGATGTTATTGTTTTTCTTACTGCCGTTGAGTTGCTTATGACCCATGTTGTTGTTGTTATGTGCCATCGAGTCCTTTGTGATTCATAGCGACCCTATGTACAAGAGACCAAAACGCCATTCTATCCTGTGCCAACCTCGCTGTCTCAAACACATTCATTCCCACCACTCCACTCACAGGATTGATCCATCTCATCGAGGGTCTTCCTCTCCTGCGCCGCCCCTCTGCTCTCCCAAACATGATGTCTCTCTCCAAGGACCAGTCCCTCCTTGCAACATGCCCAAAGTATGTCAGACGAAGCATCAGAATCCTTGACTCCAGGGAACATTCTGGCTTCACCCTCTCCAGGACAA
>NW_006399980.1:4365240-4390095 GCF_000299155.1 Elephantulus edwardii
TAGTATTCTGACAAGTAAATCTAGGAGCCTTAGAAGAGAAATGGTAATACAGAACTTACTGTCTGACAGGTAAGAAATCCATGCAGAAGCACCAAAAGGCTCACACGCTGCACCATGCTGAGTGGCTGAAAAGTAAGGGGAACATTTTTATTTATATAAATGTGTGTGTGTGTGTGTGTGTGTGTGTATGTTGAAATATGACTTTATCACTCAGTCTTTCCTTGCTTCATACCTGTGAAAGACAATTAGCACCAAGTGTATACCATGGAGGAGAGTTCTGATGATGTGGTCCATAGGGAGTTGCACTGCTACAATAAGCAATCTCTTCCCTTGAGATTTATGGCTTCAGAAACCCAGTGGAGGGTCAGCTAGGAGTCAACATCAATGACTGATTAAGCCATGGAATGGAGCTGTGGTGGCATACTCTAGCATGTTGCACTTCTACCCAAAAGGTTGGCATTCTCTGGTTCAAATCTGGTTCTTCAGAAGCAAGGTAGACCATTTTTCTCCCATTTAGATTTAGAGCCTCATAAATCCTTATGGAGGGTCACCGTGAATTGTAATAAGCTCAAAGTTGGACACACCAGCTATAGACATATGAGGGAGGGAGCCCTGAGTGAATGGACACACTAGGGAAGACGCCCTGGTAACATAGTGTGCAACAAGTCAGGCTGCTAACAGTAAGGTCAGTGGTTCTAAGCTACCAGTTGCTCTGTGAGAAAAAGATGAGCAGTCTTCTCCTATAAAGATTCAAGCCTCAAAAAACTGCTGGTGCCTGGGAGTGGGAATAGACTCGGTGACAGTAAGTTCAGTTTGATTTTAGGTTTACCATAGAAGGAGCTCTGGTGACCCAACAGAGGAGGAAAGCTGCTAACCAAAAAGGTCAGTGCTTCAAGCCCACCAGCCAGTTCTGAGACAAAGATGAGATAGTTTGCTCCCATTAAGATTTGTGACTTTAGAAACCTTGAGGACTTCCTGTAGGGCCACTATGAGTTGAAACTGACTCAGAGTCAGTGGTGTACCATGGAAGCAGTATAGTGGTTAGAACAGGCTGGAGAGTCAGGCAAAGTGGATTTGACATGCCAATTATGACACATTAAAGCTGTGTGACTTAGAGAAAACTATTTGATCCCTTGTTGCTCACTTGTGTCAACTATAAAGTGGAATTTATGGTACATTCATGCAAAGGAGTACTATTCAACAATGAAAAATAATGAATTCGTGAAAGGTTATACACGATGGATGGGCCTAGAGGACATTACACTGGTGAATTAAATCAGTCACAAAAGAACAACCACTGTATAAGACCACTGTCATAAAAAGCTAGAGAAAAGTTTACATATAAAGTTTACATCTAGTATGGTTACCAGGAAGCAGGGTGATGTTGCTGTTGGGTACCTTTGAGTCAGAGTTGACACATAGCTGACCTTTCAGTGGGTTTTGAGAGGCAGTAAATCATGTGACAGGAGATTGCCCATCATCCTGTAGAGAAGTAGGTGGATCCAAACCACATATCTTAAGGATTGCAACACAAGAACTTTACCACTGCATCACCAGAGCTCCCTAGGGAGTGAGATTGTTGTTCCTGTTATGTGCTGTCAAGTCAACCACAAATCATAACAGCCCTAAGCCCTATGTACAATAACTGTGAACCCTGCTCTATCCTGAACCTATCCAAACTGTCTCTGATACACCTACCCTCATTACCCCAGTTACTGTTTCAACCCATCTCACCCAAGGTCTTCCTCTCCTGTGTTGTTCTTCCACCCTTCAAAGCACCATGTCTTTCTCCAAGGACTGGTCTCTTCTGCCAACATGTCCAAAATATGTGAGGCAGAATGTCAAAATTCTCACCTCCAAGGAATAGCTTGTCTTCACCCTCTCTAGGACAGAGCTCTTAGTCCTCTTGCTAGTCCATAGTATGGTCAATACTCTTCTCCAGCACCACAGCTTTAAAATATAAATTTTTCTTCTGTCCCCTTTGGTCATTTTCAAGCAAGCTTTCTGATACATAACCTGCAATTGCAAAGACCATGCACACCATAATAGATCAGGCACACCTTTGTTTCTAGACTGACACCATTGGTCTTTAGCAGGGAGTGAGGTAAGATGTATAAAATAAGCTAAGACAATAAACACCTATTAAAATGAATGAAGGAAAAAAGACAATATGGAAACAATAGATGATCAGATGTTATGTGCATTGTGATTACTGTTATGGAACAAAATTTGCACAAATTGTGGAAAAAATATGTACTTTGTACTTAGGCAGATGACTCAACCTTTCTTGCTGAAAGTTAGGAAGATTTAAAACACTTGCTGCAGAAGATCAAATTCAGAATTGACTACATCTCAATATTAAGAAGACAAAAATTCTCACCACGGGATATGGATAGATGGAGAAAAGATTGATATTGCCAGCGATTTAATCTTATTTGTATCCACAATCAACACTTCTGGTACCATCTCCTTACTAGGAGATCAGAAGATACATTGCACTGGGAAAGACTATTATCACAGATTTTTTCCAAATTTTTGGGGAGCTCTGATGTCAATTTTAAGACTAAGGTGCACCTGACTCGGGCCATGGTCTTTTCAATCAATTTCTATGAATCTGAAAGCTGGACAATGAATAAAGACAAAAGAAGAATTGATGTCTTTAAGTTGTGGTGTAGGAGAAAAGTACTGAATATTCCTTGGACTTCCAAAAAACCACAGAAATATGTCTTGGGGAAAGTGCAGTCAGAATGTTCCTTTAAGGCAAGGATGATGAAACTTCATCTTACATACTTTGGACATGTTGCTAGGTGAGGCTGTTCCTTGGAAAGGAATGCTTGGAAAGGTGGAGAGTCAGCAAAAGAGAGGAAGACCCTCAAAGATATGGATTGACACAGTAACTGCAGGAATGAACTCAAGTAAGTCAGAGGTGAGGAGGACGATATTGCATAGGACAGGATTCACATCTATTGCTCATAGGCTTGCAATGTATCATACCCAACTCAACAGCACCTAAAAACAACAACAACAACAACAACAATTTTTCACCCAAATAACCATAGCAAAATCAGTTAAAAAAATAGACTATTAAAATGACCTTAAAACTCAAACTCATTGCTATCATGTCAGAGTTGACTCCTAGTTGACCCTTCAGCAGGTTTTCAAAGTCTGTAAATTACACAGAAGGAGACTGCCTGTTTTTCTCCCATGGAACAGCTGGTGAATGTGAAATGCCTTCCTTTAGCACAACCCCTTACCCATTAAGCCACTAGAGCTCCTTTAATAAACAAAGGACTTAAAAGAATGGTGCAAAAAGTATTCTCAAACAGAAGCACTTAACATCACTGAAATGGCTGACATAGGTCTAAATCAGATTCTGTTTCGTCCTGGGCCACTGTTTCTGCTTTTCAGAGTACCTGATTCATGACCACAGTTTTGACCAACATAACTCATTCTACCACACCCTTAGTGGCCCACCCAGAATATTGCAGGAAATGAGAAGAACCACCTCTGAAAACTGAGTTCTCCATTCTCCAAAAACCCCAACCCACTGTCAATTCTGATATTTTGCTTAGAGAAGCAGAGGATCAATGAAAGAGTTAAAGACCCTCAGGAGAATACTTGACACAGTGATTGTAATAATGGGTTTAAGTGTGGTGAAGACATAGGGTAACAATAGATCAGAGTCAACCCAGTGGCTCCCATCAACAATAATGATTGGCTGAAACAACTTCATAGGGTTTCAAAGGCTGACTGACACATCTTTCAACTATGAAGCAACTGGTGGATTTCAACTGCCAACTTTTTGTTAGCAGCCAACTACTTTAACCAGTGGACCACCGAGCCCTGTGCCGATTCTTGATAAATAAGTTTTACAAAGCACGTTGAATGACAACCTGTCAAGTGTATCCATGTCCTCTTTCCTCACCCTATACAAGGTTCTGATTAAAGCTCATGCTCCCTTCTCAGAACACCATTTTGAACTTTTATCTTGGGTCTCTTTATTTGCAAATCCCTGCGTGAACAACTGGCAGTGCCCTATCTATGTACTATTCTAGCTGGTTTTGGATGATCTTCAGCAGTATTTTGCTTGCTTGTAATATTAATGATATTGTTTTTTAGTTTCCACATTCTGTTGGATCACCTTTCTTGGGAATGGAAACAAATATGGACCTCTTCCAATCCATTGGCCAGATAGCCGTCCTCCAAGTTTCGTGACATAGACTGGTGAGCACATCCAAGCTGCCTCTGTTAATTCACATAAGTCAGTTGGTATCCCATCAATTCCTAGGGCCTTATTTTTAAGATTTAGAAGAGGTCATGGCACCAGGGATATCAGAAGGATCTTGACTGAACATAAAGGATGTCAGTAGAATGTCTATTTGTGCTTTATTGACTTTGCAAGGACATTTGACTGTATGGATCATAACAAGTTGTGGCTAGCATTGAGAAGAATGAGAATCCCAAAGCACTTAATTGTGCTCATGTGAAATCTATACCTGGACCAGGAGGCTGTTGTGTGAAAGGGAGTGGGTCAAGGTTGTATTATTTCTCCACATCTATCCAAATCTGTAAGCTGAGCAAATTATTTCAGAGCTGGACTCTATGAAGGGGATTGTGGCATCAAGATTGACAATTAATGCCTTTGATACCAGCAGTCAGGAAATAAGGAGATGCACTGTATTGGGAAAGTCTGCAGTTAGGGACCTCTCCAAATTATTGAGGAGTAATGATGTCAGTTTGAGGACTAATGTTGTGTCTGATTCAGACCATGGTTTTTCTGATCACTTGTTATGCATCTGACAGCTGGACAATGAATAGGGATGATAGAAGAATTGATGCCTTTGAGCTGTGTTGTTAGAGAATAGCACTAAATACCCCATGGATGGCAAAAAGAACAAATACATGTCTTGAAGCAGCCAGAATGCTCTTTGGAGGAAAGAAAGATGAGGCTTCACCTCACATACTTTAGCCATGTTCCTTGGAAAGGGACAGGATGCTGGGGAGGGTGGAGGATTGGTGGAGAGAAAGATTCTGGACCAGGTGGGTTGATACAGTAACTGCTACAATGGGCACTAGTGTATCAAGAAGTGAGAAGATGGCACAGGATAGAACCGGGTTCAGATCTGCTGTTCATAGGTTCTCTTGAGTCATACTCAACTCCTTGGCACCCAGCTAAAATAATAGTAAGCAAATATTTGAGTTAAAATAAAACTCTCCATTTATCTTATCGAAACTCTGTCTCCTTTTGCAAAATGGTTTTGAAATTTAAATGAGGTTGTTGTTGTTGATGTTGTTGTTGTGTACAATAGGGTAACCCATAGCTGACCCACTGGCTGGTTTTCAGAGGAGGAGATTGCCCATGCTTCTCCCGCGGAGCAGCTGATGGCCTCAAACCGTGCAAGCCTTCAGGATTGCAGCCCAGCTTCTTGTAGTACATATATAAAACAGGATGCTGAGTGAACTAACTCAGTCCCACAAGGACAAATGCTGTATAAAGTGTTTTTGTAGAATGAGTATGAGCATCCAAGGTGGGGAGAAGTTGAGAGCAGAGGGGTGAGAATGGGCGGGGTGGGGGTTGTTAATCATAGGGTTGCACAATTCGATGGTCAGAAGGTGAAGGAAATAAGAAAGATCTTGTATGAAAAACAGTGTATTCAAACTTTGTAAATAAATCAGTATTAAATAAATAATTTTTAAAATAACAAAACCAGAATGCTGATGATGCTTTGAGCTGAATACAAACACTTACATATTTATATAACTCATGTAGAGTGCTTAGGAAACTAATGGTGGAGGGGTCTTGTGGCTTGCAAACTCTGTATAATGGCTATGCATTTGCACAAGAATGTAAGGGAAATGTTGTTGTTGTTGTTGTGCACCTACAAGTCAGAACCGATCCTTCGATCCTTCACTGACCTATCTGTGGGTTTTTAGAGCAGCTGGTGGCCTCGAGCCCCATGCCTTTGGAATTGCAGCACAATTTCTTGCCAGTAGGCCAAAGATTTACAATATATTAGTTGTTGTTCTGTACCATAGAGTAGGAACTGACTCATAGCTGGTTTTAAGAGGCAATAAATCAAACAGAGGATATTGCCCTCAGAGCAGCTGGTAGATTTAAACGGCATGCCTTTAGGATTGCAGTTCAGCTTCTTACTACTAGACCACCAGAGCTCACAACAGATTAAATAAAAATTATCGCATTCTACCTTAATTGTTTATTGCTTTGCTGTTACAGTTACTCACTAAATTAAATGTTTGCTGAGAGAATCTACAAACTAGAAGTAATTTGGAGTGAATTTGACTAGAACATGGTCTTGGTGCACTATCTAGGTCCGAAAAGGGAATTTTCAAAGGAAAGCGGAGGGGCGGGGTAAAGCAACTTAAAAAACAATACTAAAGAAAAAAGTCTGATGATTTTCTGGATCCTAGGAAACCAAGCTCTGATAAAACATTTGACACTAGGAAGATCCTGACTTCATTTTAGTCTATCTACAATGTAGGCCATAACCCCATTTAATCTGACAAACAGGAGGCCCTGGAGATATTTTCCAGAGATCTTGACTCATTTCTTACGCCACTTTGTGAGTCTGGCAGATGATGGGTGACTCATAAGCATTGTCCTCAAGACTACTTGGAGACCAGCGAGAGCTTTGCTTGAGTCAGTAATTGGCGCCAGAGAGGAACAACCAGCCACAGCTCTCCAGCAGAAATGCTCCTCTCCTGCTGAACGGGACAACCTGTGGGTCACTCCTTTGTAAGCAGTGAAACATCTGACGGGTTTTAATGGGACTATTTGTTCATTGTCTCCTACCTCACCTCCAGTATAAAAAACTTTCTTTTGCCTGAGTGTGAGTGCCTTACATACATTATTTCCTTTAATTCTCACAATAACCTCATTAGGTAGGTAGGTGGTTTTTTGTTGTTGGGTGGTTTTGGTGGGTTTTGTTTTTTTTTAAAACTAACTATATTACTGATGGTGAAAGATTAATCAACACATAGCAAGTCCAAAAGTAAAACTGGTCTGACAAATCTGTAGATCCTTTCAAACTCTGAACTGGGGGAACAGGAGTTCCAACTGGTCCAATAAATTGTATAATGGGCAATGGACATGTTGTTATGTGCTGTTGAGTCTCTTGTGACTCATATAGACCTTACGTACAACAGCTCTGAACGTTTTATTTTGAGCCAATTTCATCTTCTCTAACACATATACCCTCATTACCATAGTCACTAGGTCAATCCATCTCATCTAAAGTCTTCCTCTCCTGAGTTGTCTCTTCACCCTTCCAAGCATGATGTCCCTGGTAACATGCCCAAAGTATATCAGAGGGAGCTTCAAAAATCCATGCTTCAAAGGAACAGCTGTGTTTTACCCTCTCCAACACAGATCTGTTTGTTTTCTTAGCAATCTATGGTATATTCAATGCTCTTCTCTAACACAACAACTCAAAGGCATTGATGCTTTTTCTAACGTTCATAGTCATTGTCCAGCTTTCTGGTCTATAGCAAGAAATTGTGAAGATCATGTCCCACATCAGGCATTCTTTAGTCTCTAGACTGACATTGTTGCTCTTCAGAAGTCTGGAGAGGTCTCTCACAGTAGATTTTCCCAAAGCAATTTGTCTTTTATTTCCTGGCTGCTGGTGCCAAGAGTTTTGATTGTGGAGTCAAGCAAGCTGAAGCTGTTAATAATCTCAATCTCTCTCCATATATCATGATGCTGCCAATCAGCCCAGTGGTGAGAGTCTTTATTTTCTTGATATTGAACTTCAATTCACATTGAAGGCTACAGTCCTTGACCTCCTGCAGCAAATGCCTCTGATTCTCCTCAGTTTCAGCAAGCGAGGTGTGTCACCGTATAACTCAGGTTGTTGGCAGGTCTTTCTCCAATCCTGATGTCACATTTTTCCTCATTAAGCCCAGCCTTTCAGCCTTTCAGAACTTTCTGTTCTATGTACCAAAAGCTAACTGACATTTCTGTAAAGTAAATTAAAGATCTACCAAGTACTCCCACATAGCCTACTATAGCGGAATTTTTAATATGACTATTCTAAGTTTGAACTTTGTAACTTTCATCATATGGCTGGATTGCTGTTGTTATGTGCTTTCAAGTGAGACCTAACTTACAGTTGACCCTCCAGTAATTTTTTAGAGGCTCTAAATCTTCTATAAAGAAAATGTGGCATCAGAATAAGAGGAAGATTCAACAACAATCTCCATTATGTAGATGACATTATCTTACTTGCTGAAAGTGAAGATAACTTGAAACTCTTGGTGCAGAAGATCAAAGACTATAGTCTTTAATATGGGTTACATCTCAACATCAAGAAGATAAAATCCTCAGCACTGGACCGATAAGCAACATCATGATAGGTAAAGACTGAGAATGCCAATGATTTAATCTTGCTTGGAATCATTACCAACACCCTAGACACCAGCAGTCAGAAGACTAGGAAACATGTTACATTGGGCAAGTCTACTCTCAGGTACCTGTCTAAATTACTAAGGAGAAATGATGTCATTTTGAGGAATAAAGTGCACTTGATGCAGGCAATGATCTTTTCAATCCTTTGTTTCGCATCTGGAGAGCTGGACAATGAGTAAGGATGACAAAAGAAGAAGTGATGCCTTTGAGTTGTGGTGTTAGAGAAGAGTTTTGAATATCCCATTGTCCTGAAGGAACAACTAGATATGTCTTGGAAAAAGCCACACCGGAGTGATACTTGGGGCAAAGATGGCAAAGTTTTGTAGAACATATTTTGGGCATCTTGCTAGGAGAGGTTACTCCTTGGAGAGATAATTCATGCTTGGAAAGGTAGAGGGTCAGCAAAAGAGAGGAAACCCACCAATGAAATGGATAGACACGGTGGCTGCAGCAATAACCTCGAGTGGATTAGAGATGATGAGGATGGCACAGGATAGGACAAGGTTCAGATCTGCTTGTTATTCACAGGGTTTCTATGAGTCATATTTGATTTGATGGCACCTAACAAAACAACAAATCACACAAGGAGGAAATTGCTCATCTCTCTCCCAGGGAGCAGTTGGTAGATTTGAACTACCTGCTTCTGGACTGGAAACACAACTTCTTACACAGTAGGCCAACAGAGTTCCCTTATAGGTTATTGTTTTTCTTGTTGATAGGTGCTGTCAAGTCAAGTTTGACTCAAAGCCACTCTATGAACCAGATGTGAGTCCTGTCCTATCCTGTGTCATCCTCTCCATCTCTGAGATACTTGAATCCATTGCTACAGTCACTGTATCAGTCCATCTCAATGGGAGTCTTCCTGTCTTTCATTGACTGTCCACCTTTCCAAGCATGATATCCCTTTCCAAGGAATAATAACCTCTCATAGCACAATATATAAAGTATAGGAGACAAAGCTTTGCCATCTTTGCCTCCAAGGAGCAGTCTGGCTGTATCTTTTCCCAGACATACATACTTGTACTTTTGGCAGTTCATAAAATAGTCAATATTCTTCTTCGACATCACAACTAAAAGGCATCAGTTCTTCTTCTGTCATATTTATCCATTTTCCAGCTGTCAGATGCTTAGCAAGTGATTGGAAAGAAGACTATGCAAAGACTATCAAGAAAGAAGCACCAGAGAGTACAGCATATCTCTTAGGCCTGAGATCCCTGTGCAAATCAGAGACAGAGCACTGTATATAATACTGGAGACATGGCGGGAGACTGTGAGACATCCTAAAATAAAACGACAGCAAGCAGCAAGTTGAAAACAGCGGCTGAGACTCCAGAGCCAGAAGACAGAGCTGCAGGGTCACAGCACATGAAGAAAGGAAGCGGAATTGTTGCTAAGTAAACACTTTTGAGTTTTTCTAGAAAGTTAGGTTTGCTGAACTGTAGAGGTTGAGCCAAATGCCTTTGGGCTTAGGCTTTCTTGCAGAATAAGAGTAGTACTACAGGGCCCACAATTTGTAGCCTAAAAGAACTTTGTAACATTTGCCCAAGAAGAATAGAGGCCAAAGATGAGAGAGAGAGAGAGAGAGAGAGAGAGAGAGAGAGAGAGAGAGAGAGACTGAGACTTACCTTTCAGCACAGTTGCCAAAGGCTGTCCTAATTGAAGAACTGTGTCCTGAGTGTTCCTGAACTGAATTATAACCCATTGTTGTTGTTGCTGTGAGTACCATCAAGTTGGAACCAATCGATAGAAGGTTTTCAGAGGAAGTAAATCACACAGGAGGAGACTGCCCATCCTTCTCCCATGGAGCAGCTAATAGATTCAAACTGTGTGCATTTGGAATTGCAACACAGTTTCTTACCACTAATTACCTATAATTATGGCTATTGTCTTTGAGTTCTCTGTGACCATTGCAACAGATCTTCAAGCCCAGTAGAGAAGTAGTGCTATGAGAGGAATGGTTGCTGTCAAAATTGTTAGGGAAAAGGAGTTTGGAGTATGGAGGAGTGACGTGCCTGGTTTCATAGAAATAGACTGAGCTGTTGCTATTGCTACTGGAAGGAATTCTTATCTCTTGTGAAGTTCACGGAGGTCAGGCGCCTCCACTGTTTTTCACATTCACATTTTAAAAGAGCCACCACAAAAACAAGCAAATCACAACAATCATAATATAACATAACCAGGACATCTTAGCCAAGAAATTATAGTTTAGAAATAAGAAAAACATTGCCTACTCATAAATTCTAGGATTATGCCTTTATTGTAAACAATTACAGTCTGTAACTTTCTCACAGGCATGAACTCCAGTGATTGGAAAGGGCACAAGGAATGATTAACAATGAAGTTATTAAAATTGTACAAAAGCACCAAGACGTTGCCCTTTTTAAAAATTTGTCCTGTTTATAGCCAGAACTCAGGTAGCCAACTTCCTATTTATAATCTTTGAGTTTTGATATGTCACAATGAAAATCTTGTTTTGCAAAAGGTTTGGTTCCATTTTATCACTGTAGAACACAGATGAGGAAGTCAAGGCTTAGAAAGGCTCATCATTTCCCCAAGGTCACCTGAAGGTAAGTGGTAGAGCCAGGCTAAAGCATATCAGTCTGCCTTGAATCTTTCAATTGACCCTTTCCAGTTCTACTTTTTAGTTGACCCTTCAAAGCTGGATAAGATAATGGACATGTGTAAATAGTTGACTATTTATGAGGTAGGTGTTTTTTCCCCTAATAACCTGGAGCAGTGGTTCTCAGATGACGTGCTAGGTAGAATTTAATTTTGATGCATTTAGGAATTGTTCACCATTTTGGAAAATCATGTCAGCAATGACCACCCTCATGCCATTTCCATTTTTGGCTGATATTTCCATGGTGATCTTCTTAGAATTGAAAGTACCTGATGAGCACTGTTCCAAAGTACCTTCCAGAAGTCATGCCTGAGCAGCTATATCTTGAAACATAGATTCTCTTATTATAAAAACCTCCTTGTAATCTTTCTTTGTAGTATAATCCATGCATTAGGTTAGGGGTTGTTTTTTGGATTAAAGCTAATTGCAGAGGTAGATGATTACAGGTACATCAGAAGACTGAGGGCACAGCAAGGTTAAGTATTTGTACAGGTCGTAGCTATGAACAGGATGGCCAGGCTCACTACACGTTTTCAACCATTGTTCCTTAGGCCCTTGGTTGTGTACATGGTGCACAGGTGTGGGGGTGTCTCTGCACCTGTGAGCTGACTTTCTATCCTTTTCCCATGGGATCAAGGGGCTTCCTCTGTCCATGAGTCTTCCATATACTTTGGGCATGTTGTCAGGGGGGACCAGTCCTTGGAGAAGAACATCATGCTTGGGAGGGTGGAGAGACAAGACAGGAAAGGAAGACCTGGATGAAATGAATAGACTCAGTGACTGCAATAATGGGGGTAGGAAGCAATGAATTTGGCTCAAGATAGAACAGGGTTCAGAGGTGTTGTACATAACAACAAAAACAACAACAGTCTCCATATTGGGTCACCCACCATTCAACCTCCTGTATTGAAGGAGGACAATTAGAATGAACTTTTACAGATTAGACCGCTACCAATCTACTATTGTCTGAGAATTATTGACTCACAAATACTCCCTCAATGCAGTATCAGCTTTTTGAGCATTTGCAAGGTGTCAGTGCACAGAGGTGAGAGGTGTTACCGTTTTTGAAGCCCTATTAGGGTTGTCATCTGTGCTGGAACCTTCCTTAAAGGAAATAGTATCTGGCCAGGATGGCTGAATTTCAAGAAGTCCATTCAAAGGAATGTTACTTATCGGGCAAGCACTGAATTTTAGTCAGGGACAATAAGAAGTGAGAGCTGGCTTGCTTGGAAAGAAAGAAAACAGTCTTCCCAGTGTCCTAAGTGACTTTCAGAAATCCTGAGAAATAATTTAAAAGTCAGGCCAATAACAGACAAATGAAGAAATGTTCCTAATCACTGGCAATAAGAGAGATGCAAATCAAAACCACAATGAGATACCATCTCACTCCAGTAACAGTGATAAAGTTTAACAGGACAGCAAGTAATAAGTGTTGGAGAGGATGTGGCGAGAAAGGAACTCTTATACATTGTTAGTGGAATTGTAAAATGGTACAACCATTCAGGAAGGCAGATTGGCACTTCCTCAAAGAGCTGAACATAGAAATTCCATATGATCCAGCTATTCCACTACTTGGAATATACCCTGAGAAAATGAAAACTGAGGCACAAACGAAGATTTGTACACCAATGTTCATAGCAGCATTATTCACCATCGCAAGAGCATGGAAACAGCCCAGATATCCAACCACAAACGAATGAATTGAGAAATTATAGTACATTCATACAATGGCATACTACGTAGCACGCAGGAGCAATGATTTTGTAAATTATTACCTAACTTGGGAAGGAGTGGAGAGCATTATGCTAAGTGAACTAACTTGGTCCCACAATAACAAATATTGTATAAAACCATTATTGTAGAAGGGGTATAAAGATCCAAAGTGGTGGAGGACAGTGGAGGCAGAGGGATGAAGATGTGTGTGTGTGTGTGTGAGAGAGAGAGAGAGAGAGATTAATCATGGGGTTGTACAATTTGATGGGTGAGGAGGTGAGAGAAATTGGAAGAATCTGGTCTGAAAAACAATGTATTAGAATTTTGTAAATAAACTAGTATAATTTTTTTTAAATTAGGCCAAGTTACATAGTATAGAGTATTATACTGAGTAAACGAACACATTCTCATAAGGACAAATACTGCATAAGACCATTATTGTAAAAATAAAAGGATAACTAGTGAAACATGTACGGGAACTCAAGGGGGGAGGGCTGAGAATGGGTAGAGGTGAAACCAAAGGACTGCACAGTTTGGTGGGTGAAAGAAGGGAGAAAGGAAATAGAAAGGATCTGGGCAAAAAGAGTAATGATGGGCAAGGTCAAATGGTGATTAATTTTATAAAACATAATCTGTGCTTCATTGACTATGCAAAGGCATTTGACTGTGTGGATCACAAGAAATTGTGGTTAACCTTGAGGAGAATGAGAATCCCAGAACACTTGATTGTGCTTATGTAAAACCTACACTGGGACCAGGAAGTCCTCAGAACAGAGCAAAGAAGCACTGCGTGGTTCAAAATCAGAAAAGGCGTGTGTTAGGGATGCATCCTGTCTCCATATCTTTTCAATCTGTATGCAGAACAGATCATCTGGGAGGCTGGGTTTTATGAGGAAGAATGTGGCATCAGGATTGGAGGAAGACTCATCAACAACCTACATTTTGCAGATGGCACAACTTTGCTTGCTGAAACTGAGGACCTGAACTTTTTGCTGCAAAAGGTCAAGGAACTGTATGCAATATGGATTGAAGTTCAACAGCAAGAAAACAAAGCTTTTCACCACTGGGCCTATTGGCAGCACCATGATGGATGGAGAAGAGATTGAGGTGTTCACAGTTACAGCTTCCTTGGCTCCACAGTTAACACTCTTGGCACCAGTAGTCAAGAAATGAAAAGACATATTACATTGGGTAAATGTGCTGTCAGGGACCTTTCCAGAGTACTGAGAAGCAACAATACCAGTGTAGATACTAAGGTGCACCTAATCCAGGCCATGGTCTTCATAATTACTTACCAGGCATCAGAGAGCTGGACAATGACTAAGGATGATAGAAGAAGAATCAATGCCTTTGAGTTGTGGTGCTGGAGAAGAATCATGGGCCACCAAGAAAATAAATAGGTCTGTCTAGGAGAAGCTGAAACCAAGTTTCCCTTTGGAGGTTAGGATTTTGAAGCTCTGTCTCACATACTTTGGGCATATGGCCAGGAGGGAACAATCCCTGGAGGAGGACATCATACTCAGAAGGGTAAAGGGATCGCACAGGAGAGGAAGACCCCAAATGAGAAGGATTGATACAGTAACTGGGGCAATGGGGGTAGGTTTGTTGGTGTCAGTCAGACTGGTTCAAGGACAGGAAAGATTTCAGAGCTGTTGTACATAGGGTTGCTATGAGTTGCAGACAACTTGACGGCACATAACAACAACAACAACGTATGAGAATGATTGTATGAAACACAATGTGAATTAAGAATAGCATGAAGCACAATGTGTACAAACTTTGTAAGCAAACAATTAAAAAAAAGTTAGACCAAGTACGGTGCCATGGTATAGTAAGAAAAAGAAGAAAAATAATATGAGTTTGAGAAAACGGTCTCTTCCAATGCACTAGATATTTATTCTTAAAAGTAAATCTTGAAGTTTTGAGGTGATTTTATTCTTTTCTTTATCTCTGCTGTCAAGCTCTAGAGATTCAGTGAAGGGGAAAGAGACATATTATGGTTACTGTATTGTCACTTCAAACTGGAAGTGACAAATAAGTGTAAAGAATATCCTTTTCCAGCCTTATACTTCACTGATTCTGCTCTGTCATTTCCCTCAGTGAGATGGCTAAGGGAAGCCATGAAGGAGATAGCTGTAGGAATAGTGCAGCAAGAATCGGCAGGATAATTTACCTCCTAGACTTCTACTTCTATAGTTTCCATCTTTTGAGGGATTTTTCCCACCATGTTTACCATCAATAATATTTTTGCACATTCATCCCTGATATACGTACACCCATTTAACTACTTCTCAGGTATATGGATGTTCTACTGCATAGGTCAAATGTACATTATGCTGTTTCCAGCTGCTATGAGGCTGCCTCTGACTCATGGTGACATCAGGCACAATGGAGCAAAAGGTTGGCCAGCCCTGCTGCTTCCTTGTGATGGGTTGTAAGCCATAGTCTTTTCATGACTAATTAACAGGATAACACTTTTAACCCTATGGTTTCCATCTATTTTATGTAAAACAAGGAACTACTGTCATTGAGCTGATTTCTATTCATGGCTGCCCGTCCACTGACTCTCCATGGTCACAAATCTTTATGGAAGCAGATCACCCATCTTTCTCCCTGAACCTTTCAGTTAGCAGTTCACCACTTAACTTCTATGCTACCAGGGTTCCTTTTACACTCTGTCAGAAAATCCCTTAGAGCACACTGAGTTAGAGTGGACTCATAGCTGACCTTCCCCTGGGTTTTCAGAGGTTGTAAATCACATGGAAGGTGATTGTCCATTTCTTCCTCAGAGCAGGTGGTAGATTTGAGCTATTCAACTTTGGGTTGGCAGCACAGCTCCCTACTGGCTGAGTCACCTGAGTATATGTGTATGCTTTATCAATTATACACATGTTCTACTTAACAGATATTATTATCTGTGCAAAACTCACCAGATAGAAACTCAAAACTATAGGATTTCAGAACAAATAAATTATCATATTTCTATATCCCAGTGGGTCTTGTTGGCACCACCGGTAGCGCACATATCCCTCTGCTGTCCTTTGCACATTGTCCTAGCTAACAGAAATATCACCAGTTCCCTCTGAGAACCAAGGAGTTCACACAACCCAGAATCAATGAAGCTCCAGACTCACCCGCTGCCACTGGAGTTCCCTAAGACAAGCTGGAAACGCCATCAGAAGATGCCACCAACAAAGTGTTCTCTTAAATCCTGGAAAAGAGTTTTGAGAGTTTGTGTGATTTCTAGATATGTTATACAAGCATGATGTCAGATAGGGAGTGACAGTCTTTTTTTCAGGATTTATTTTTGAAGGAACTTGCTTAACCTTGTCTTTATAGCTGACCACACCATTTCTCATCCTGTATAATTACATGGCATGGTAACTCTGCCTGCAAAATTTATGCTTCAGAAACTAGGACAGGCTATTCTCTGTTGTACACATATTCTTGAATTCCTAGAAGACAAATAACTCCCCAGAACAAACAGAACCAAATCCTATGGACACAAAACATTTGAAATTTTGTGGGGGTCAACTTTGTTTCTTTCCGGTTTGTTTTTACAGTCAAGTGATGAAAACTAAGTATTGTCAGAGGAAAAACACATGGCAGAAGTAAAATTTAATTAAATGAATCCAAACTATACCACATCTTTTGTATTGGCGTTTGGCTCGGCCATCTCTTTGTTATGCAGATTTTTACATCTAGATGATGCTAAGTGTTAAAATTTGTATACATCAGGAGGTAACAATACTTTCTTTTCCTCATTTCCTACATTGCTTCCAATAACTATTAGGAAACACCAAAGGTCAATATCATGTTTGGTAGATGTATCTGAAAGTGTACACAAATACTGCAAAGATGACCATCCAGCAAAGATGTGGAGAGAGCAAACTCAAACATGTGTGTGTGTGTGTGTGTGTGTGTGTGTGTGTATGAAGATTACTTGAAAAAGCAAACAAAGCTGGGGCAACCCAGCATTGGCTTTGTGGACCACCAAGCACATCCTAAACCTAGTGTCCTGCCAGTTGGAACAGTCACGGAAGGCTCAGCACCTTCCCTCGCTCACTAAGAACAGGAGAACCTCTTCCCCAACTGGTTGCTATGATGTGTTCTCTAGGTCCAAGGTCTGCTCACTGTGTCAACCTCTGTGGCCATTGGAAGCATGGACACCACCTTTCTGAGAATGTATGTAGAGAGCAGTTCTCAGCCTTGGCTACACATTAAAATCAGATCTGTTGGCGGATTTAATCTGTAAGAGAGGCAAGGTTTTTGGGTTAGTAGCTCAGATCTACAGATTAGGCCACCAGAGCTCTCTAATCAAGTATTATTAGATGCTTATAAAGGGTAAGAAGGACAGTGTTCCAGTTCCTAAAGGAATTTACATTACACTGTAAGAAGTTAACCAAGTCTGTGAAATCCAAATATTAAATGTGCTTTTTATTTTACTATCCATAAAACACAGTATAGTTTATCACAAAAAAAGGATTTTAATTCTTACACTGAGACAATTATTCTCATAACAGAAACCAGAACAATAAAGTAATTATGGTGCTATTTTCAAAAGTATTTTTGACACTCACTTTATTTACTGGAAATATTCCATCTTTGTGGATGTTAAGAGAAGTCAAATTGAGTCTTTAGTATGCAATAAAAATCTAATTTCTTAAACTTCTTTTCTCATTCCAATCATGAAAACCTTGATAATTCTTTCAAATAACAGGTTTAACATGTAATTGCAATACCATCAGATATGACATAGCACATAATCAGGTATGGGAGTTCATTTTTTGTGCTGTCATAACCTCTATTTTTTTCCACTATCTAATTGAGTATCACTGTTTTCATGTCTTTTGACTTGCATTTTCTTCTAATTAAAATGTGTAAGAGATCTATAAAAAAAAATCACCTGGGACACCTAAAAAACACTTTAAAAATTTAAAATTATTCCTTCCAGTTTCAGAAATTTATAAGCAATTGCTCTAGAATGGGGCATTGGTCCAATATTTTTTTTAAAGGTCTCTAGGTGAGTCTGATGCACAGCTGAGATGGGGAAGCTCTGGAGGTGTTTCCCTCAAGGCCTCTTAACTATCAAGGTGAATACAACTACTTTTGACCCCTGAACAACACAAGGCTTAGGAGCACCAACCCTCACAGAGTCAACAACTCATGTACGATTTCCTGGGACAGATGTTTATGAAGCTATAATAAATGCAATGAAAATTTTCTTCTGCTTTCTTCAGAAAGAAACATTGTAAGCTTCTCACTAGATTGCCTATAGATGCGAAAGTGTAGCCGAAAACAGGAAGGATATTGCAGATAAAACTATGCTCCATCTCTACTTATAGGTAGCCCACCTTTCAGGAAAAATAATAGTAACCTTTGTGCATGATAATTGAGAAAATGATCAAAGTTTGCTAGTCTTTTCTTTTGTAGATGAAAACCTACACATAACATCCACAGGGGTCTTTGGAGTCATTTGGGAAGTTTACCACAAGTGTCTCATTATAGCTGGTAGCAATAGGTTTACCTATCAAGAAGTCAAAGGAAATGGAGTCAACTGTAGGAGGACATAAAAACAAAATCCAAGTTTGGAAAGCCATTCAAGGCTCTTAAGCCATTGAATCATTACAATGTTGATGTTGCTGTTGTTAGGAACAATTGAGTTGTGTACGACTCCTACAAGCAACAGATATGAACCTTGTCCTCTCCCATGTCATCATCTTTGCTTGAACCCATTAACTCAGTCACTGTGTCAATCATCTTGTTAAGTCTTTCTCTCTCTCATCTACCTCCCACCTTTCCAAGCATGATCTCCTTTTCCAAAGAAGAGTTTCTCCTAGCAACATGCCCAAAGTCTGTCAGCTTTGCCTTCAAAGAGCATTCTGGTTTCATTTTCTCCAAAATATATCTGTTTTTTTTCTTTTGGCAATCTATGGGGTGGATGTTCAGTACTTTTCTCCAACACCATAGTTCAAAGGCATGAATTCTCCTTCTGTCATCCTTATTCATTGTCCAGCTTTCAGACACATAGCAAATGTTAGCAAAGATCATTACCTGAATCAGGTGCACCACACCATACTTTTCAAACCTGCATCATTGCTCCTCAGTAATTTGGAGAAGCCCCTGACTGCAGAATTGCCCTATGCAACATGTCTCCTGATCTTCTGACTGCTGGTATCAAGTGTATTGACTGTGGGTTCAAATAAGATGAAGTTGTTGATAATTTCAAACTTTTATCTTTCTATCACGATGTTGCTTATTAGTCCAATAGTGAGAATTTTTGTTTTCTTGATGTTGAGATGTAATCCCTATTGAAGGCTGTAGATTTTACTCTTCTACAGCAGTCACCTCAGGTCCTTCTCACTTTCAGCAAGTAATGTAATCTACATAATGGAGGTTGTTGATGAAACTTCCTCTTATTATATTATGCCACATTCTTCTTCATAGAGTTCAGATTCTTGAATAATTTGCTCAGCATGCAGATTAAGAAGGTATGGTGAGAGGATGCAACCCTGACACATGCCTTTCTTAATTGTAAATCATGGAGTGTTCCCTTGTTCTGTGTACATGAGAGCTTCTGTTTGTGTCTTATTAACTATACAAAGGCATTTGACTACGTGGATCATAATGAATTATGGCCAATATTGAGAAGAATGAGAATCAGAACCCTTAATTATGCTTGTGCAAAACCTATGCCTAGACCAAGAAGCTATTGTAAAAAAAGACCAAGGGAATATTACCTGGTTTATAGCTTAGGTGTGAATGTTTGCTTGTTTACCATTTGCTCTTAATAGCACAGTGCTTGTCTTTCAGTTGTACTGGAGTTGCTGCTGTGGGTTGCTGTGATGCTGGGAGCTATGCTACTGATGTGTCAAATGTCAGAAGGTCACAAAAGGTGGACAGGTTTCAGTATAGCTCCCAGATTAAGAAAGACTAGAGCTGAATAGATTTCAAAAGGCTGCTCAGGAAGACAGAGCAACCTACTATAACAGAATGTGTAGAGACATGGAATTGGAGAATAAAAAGAGAAGAACTTGCACAACATTTCTCAAGTTGAAGGAACTGAAAAACAAATTCAAGCCTCAAGTTGAAATACTTACGGTATTATGGGCAAATTTTTGAATGATCCAGGAAACATTAAAAGAGTGTGAAGGAAATATACAGAGTTACTGTAACAAAAAGAATTGGCTGACATTGAAATATTTCAGAAAGTTGGCTGGGTCCTGGCTAAGTCTCCAGTTTAGAGGCTCCTGTGTGAAGCAGTTCGATTCTGGAGGGTAAGATATTTTTATTTAATTGAAAGTTGGGTGTAAACTTTTTGGTGGGTGGGCCTTTGTATTTAAAAGTAAGTTGAGTGTTAATTGTGTTTGAGGAGACTATAGTTCTAAGTGGTACAGCATTTGTCTGTCAATTTGCTATACTGTGATAACTTGGGGTTGCTGTAGTACCGAAAGTTGTGCCAGTGATGTGTCAAATGCCATAATGACTATCCATGGTGGACAGGGCTTGGTACAGCTCCCAGATTAAGATAGACTTAGAAGCAGGATTGCCATCCACATTTTAAATAACAGACCTTTGAAAGCCCTAAAGAAATGACAATAGTTATAGAACAGGGTTCAGATCTTTTGTTCATAGGGTCACTGTGAGTTGTACTTGATTAGACAGCATTTAAGAACAACAAAATAACAAAAGAATAACAAAATAAGAGCCAATAATGAAGCAAGAAACTGAATCTGCACTGAGAGCACTAGTAAAATATAAAGCCCTGAGAATCTATGGGGTACTGATACTAAGTTAAATGTTTCAAATGACAGATGTAGCCCTGGACATGCTCACAAGTCTATGCCAGGAAATTTGGAGGACAGCTGCCTCACCAACTGACTGGAAGAGAGCAATGTTCCCATTCCCAAGAAGGGTGATTCAACAGAATGTGGAAATTATAGAACAATATCACAAATATCACATGCAAGCAAAATAGTACTGAATGAAGATCATTAAACAATGGCTAGAACAGTACATACATAGACATGGAACTGCCAGAAGATTAAGCAGGATTTAGAAGAGGCCATGGCACCAAGGATATCATTGCTAGTATCAGATGGAACCTGGCTGAAAGCAAAGAATACCAAAAGAATACCTATTTGTGCTTTCTTGACTATGCAAAAAGCATCTGACTGTGTGGATAATAGCAAATTATGTCTAAAATTGAGAAGAATGGGAATTCCAGATCACTCAATTGTGCTTGTGTGAAACCTATACTAAGATGCTGTTGTATGAACAGAAGAAGGAAACACTGCATGGTTTAAAATCAGGAAAGGTGTGCGTCATGGCACTTTCATAATTTATATATAATTTATATGCTGAGCAAATTGAGAAGCTGGACTCTGTGAAGAAAAATGTGGTATCAAGATTAGAGGAAGACTCATCAATAAATTTAATTATATAGATGGCTCAACCTTCCTTGTTAAAAGTGAAGAGGACTTAAAGCACTTGCCGCAGAAGGTTAAACACTGTATCCTTCAATATGGATTACATCTAAACCTCAAGAAAACAAAAATCTTTGCCCCTGGACTGATAGAAATGTCATGGTAGATAAAAGATTGAGACTGTCAACAACTTCCTCGTACTTGGTTCCACAAACAGTAAACTTGGTACCAGCAGTCAGAAGATCACAAGATTATTTGGAAAGTCTGTAGTCAGGGGCCTTTCCAAATAATTAAGGAGTAACGATATCATTTTGAGGACTAAGGTGCAATTGATCCAGGCCTTGGTCTTTTCAGTCATTTGCTATGTATCTGAGAGCTGGACAATGACTAAGGATGACACAAGAAATGAAGCCTTTGAACTGTGGTGTTGGAGAAGTGTGCTGAAGGTCCGATGGACTGCCAAAGAACACACAGCTATATCTCAGAGAAAGTGGAGCCTGAGTGCTCCTTGGAAACAAAAATTATGAAGCTTTGTCTCAGATATGCTGGGCATGTTATCGAGAGAAGAGGTTATTCCTTGGAGAAGGACATCATGCTTGGGAAGGGAAGGGGCAGTGAAAGAAGAGAAGATCCTCAACCAGATGTATTGACACAGTGATTGCAGCAATGAGCTTGAGTGAGTCAGAGATTGTAAGGATGGTATGGGACCGGACAGTGTTCAGATCTGTTGTCCATGGGGTCACTATGAGTTGTACCCAACTTGACAGCACATAACAACAGCAACAACAGGGTTACATTGGGGGAAATATGCTGTGAAGAACCTCTCCAGAGTGCTAAAGACCTACAATGTCAGTCTAGAGACCAAGATACACCTGATCCAGGCCCTGGTTTTCTCAATTGCTTGTTATTCATCTGAGAGCTGAACATTGGACAAGGATGACAGAATAAGAATTGAATGCCTTTGAATTGTGGTACTGGAAAAGTGTACTGGAGAAGGTGAAACCAGGTTACTCCTTGAAAGCAAGGGTTTTAAAGCTCCATCTCACATACTTTGAGCTTGTTGTCAGGATAGGCCAGTCCATGGAGAAGGACATCATGCATGGAAGGGTGGAGGTCAGTGCAGGAAAGGAAGACCCTAAATGAGATGGATTGACTCTGGCAATGGGGTCAGATGTGTCATAAATTTGAGGTTGACTCAGGATAGGACAAGGTTCAGAGCTGTTTTGTTCATAGGGTTGCTAAGAGTTGTAGTCAACTCTATGGCACATTCTAGTAACAAAAATAGGAAGCAAGATTGGCTGTCCACTTCTGAAAGAACAGGCCTCAGAAATCATTGCATAGGATCTTATAATGCAGAATATAGGGCTCCTTTCCAGACCTACTAAAGCAGAGTCTGCATTTCAACAAGATTTTTATTGCTCCTCAACATCATAGAAACATGTGCCCGAGTGACAGAGAACTCAGTCTAAGAAAGATAGTCCATTCCACAATCCTCCTTTGGGCTGCTTTGATTTTAGAGAAACGATTCTATGGAGTTAAAATTTTGTTCTAGTCCAGCATCTCAGGGGTACATTGAATAAATCTAGTCTGTCTTCTGAATGACAACCCTTTAAGTAATGAAATACAACTCTTAGAGCTGGTACAAATGCAAATCCCTCAATCTTCCAACTATTTTCATTTTATAACTTGCTTTGCTTTCTCCCAATGTTCTAGTAATATTCTCCATATTCTTTTTAATTTAAAAAAATTATGTGTGTGTGTGTGTACTGTCAAATCAGATCTGACTGGTACAGGAGGAGATTGTCCCTCCTTCTCCAGCAGAGCATCTGGTGGATTTTGAACCATGCTCCTCTGGGATTGCAATGCAGCTTCTTGCCACTAGGCTACCAGAGCTCCCTTATTCGCCATATTTTATGTTGCCTTTTTCTCAAATGTTGAATTTTAGAACTGCCCACATTGCTTAAGAATAGTGAGGGCTATAATCGTCCTTTTAGGTAACTGCTGTGTTCTTTTCACAAGTTGTTGATAACCCTTGGATTTAGGAACCAAATCAAATGCATTGCTTTTGAGTATGTTTTGACTTTTGGTGACTCCATGCATTACAGAGTAGTCTTTACAGAAGGGAGCTCTGGTGGCTTAGTGGTAAGAAGCTGCACTGCTATCCTCAAAGCACGCATGTGTGGATCCTCCAGCTGCTCCGCGGAGGAAGGATGAGCAGTCTCCTCTCTTGCAATTTACTGCCTCTGAAAACCCACCTAAGGGTCAACTGTGAGTCAGTCTAACTAGATAGCAAACAACAACCACACTCTTTATAGAAGTTTATTATCAGGCCTGTATTGTCTGGAACTTTTGGATGGGTTTGAACCACCAATCTTTTAGCTACTAGTTGAGTAGCTAAATCATTTATGCCATTCAGAAAGAACTACTGAACTTAAGGAAAAGACCTTACACATACTGCTACTAGAGTTGATGTACTTACATTCAGTTCAGTATTCCTGTACCTAGAAATATTCTTATATCTATAGTCTACTATTCAGTATCCTTAATAGTCAAACATTTGGTTTTAAATTTCTCTCTTCATTCATTAGCCCATTCAGCCTACATTTACTTTGGAAATGTCTCCACAGTTCCAATCACAAGGGAAATAGAAGAGACAGATGGGGCCTCTGTCCTGGAATTCTGAGTGTACTGAAGCCCTATTTGCTATTGTGTGGGAGCGCACTGTTAAAAGAATGAAATCTAATTCAATGTAGAGCAAGCACTGTAAGTGCCAAGAATTATGTTTCATGGCAAAAGAGCCAAAAAAGAAACTCAGCGCTTAGTAGAATAAATATTGACACAACTAATAGCGGATACAAAGTTCCTGGATCATGAAAACAGTTGCTGCACTCAGCCGCTAAGAGAACGATTAGAGATTTGAGGTCACCCAGAGGCCAAATCACCATCAGAAGAAAAGTCTACCGATCTGCTTCCCGAAAAATAAGCCATTGAAAACCCAGTGGAGCACAGTTCTACTCTGTGACGTACATGGAGTCACATTGAATCAGAATCAACGTTACGGGAATTGAAAATAAAGGACATACAGCAAAAGAACTGCAACCTCTGTGAAGCAAAAAAGTGGTCTGAGAAGGAAAACCCATGCATTTTCCACAAAACGAGTAATTAATAAAGTTGTAAGCCTCCACCCTGTCAAAAGCTAGGAGCTTGTGGAACCTGGGACAAGATAGTGTGGGCTCTCCTCAGTTTCACTGTATGGTTGAACCTTGAATAACTGAGTTTGAACTGTATGGGTTCACTATTGTGCAAGATTTCTTCCTATTGCTATTGCAAAGAACTCAAATGTTGTGAGAATCTGCTTAAAACTTGGATCATGTTTATGGGACCAGTTTTTCTCTCCAGTAAATTGTTGTGCTGTTGTGAGGTATCATAGGGTCAGCTCTGACTTCTCTGTATAAACTCTATTGACAAAACTCTGACCAGTCATCTGTCATTCTCGCAATCTCTGTTTTATCCAAGCTCACTGTTCCAGTCACGGTGTCATTTGTTCTCCTGGAGGGTCTTCTTTACTGTAGACTCCCACTTTTCTAAACATGACGTTCCAGGCAAGCTGGTGAAGAAATTTCCATGAGACCATTGTTTCTTTTTTTTTTTTGTATTCTTTTTTATTATTA
>NW_006399980.1:4391768-4394282 GCF_000299155.1 Elephantulus edwardii
AGATAGATGGGTTGATCTCTGGATTCTCAATTCGATTCCATTGATCTATGTGTCTGTCATTGTACCAGTACCATGCTGTCTTTACCACTACGGCAGGGACCATTGTTTCTTAAACACATAGTGAGCTAGTCCTTCTTCCTAGTCTGTCTAAGCCTAAAAGCTCTGCTGAAACTTGTCCACTATATGTGGCCCTGCCGGTATTTGAGACATCAGTAGAATAGCTTCCAGCACAACAGCAACACTCAGACAACCACATTGTAGAAAACTGATGGATGAGTGGTGGTCCAGCCACAATGAGTCAGAACACTCTCTCCTCTTGCTGGAAGCTTCACAGAAAGTCTCTCCAAGGGTTCAGGTGTAGGATAGGAACAGTCTTTCTGTCACTCAGCCCATCCACAAGTGCAGCAGAAACTACACCTTGCTCTTGTCCTCATCTTCTCTTCTTGCTTTTTTTTTTGTTTCTTTCTGCTTGTTCTTCCTTCCCCCCAAACCATTTGAGTTTTTATATTAGTTAGGCTGAACCATCTTTTTGGACTGAAGTCCTGTTCTCTGCTTCAGTGGCTTCCTTTTCCCAACTCTCTCCCTTAACTGTCATCCTACCCATTTACTTTTCAAAAAGTTATTGACTTACTTTTATCTCTTTTATTATATTGATCTCATCTTGTTTTATTAAAGAACCTCTTATTCTAGGGAGGTAAGTTTCTTTTGCTAATTTTTCTGGCCCCTTATTGCTTTGAAGATGATGGGAAAAAAAGACATTTTCGTTGGGTGTAATAGAATAGAATAATAGTGACATGTTAAAGTGAAGCATTGCTATTTATTCAGGATATTGAAAAGGATACAGCATGGTTCAAGGAGCAGTTAGAGAATGTCTTTGATCTCTAGCTATAGTATTAAATGATGCCTCGAAGAAGGAGCTGCTTTTGACTATGAAGTTCACGAAGAACTTCAGTTATCAGCATCT
Source organism: Elephantulus edwardii (assembly GCF_000299155.1). NCBI lineage: Eukaryota > Metazoa > Chordata > Mammalia > Macroscelidea > Macroscelididae > Elephantulus > Elephantulus edwardii. The sequence continues at coordinate 4,392,733 of NW_006399980.1, forward strand.
CCCCGTCCATCAGGAGGAAGAGGAACTGGTGGGTTAGGTGTCCAAAAAGTGTCACTTTCTGTTACTGGTGGAAAAGGTGGCACAGGAACTCTGTTCAATGGTGGTTGCCACTGAGGAAGTTAAAAACAAAGGAAAAATAGGCATTTATAAATACTTGACATGTAAAAACTTATATAGATATTATTATACAATTTCTTTTAAAAGGTATAAAAAGCTTTTAAAGGAGGGAATGATTTTTCTTTCATACTATAAATATGTTGTTGTTGTATACAATAGAGTAGTCAGAATGACCCATCACTAACCTTCCAGTGGGTTTTCAGAGGCAATTAATCCCACAGGAGGATGTTGTCCCTTCTTCTGCAGAGCAGCTGGGTGACCTCAAACCGCCTGCCTTTCAGATTGCAGCACAACTGCTTGCCACTAATATATATGTTGTTGTTACGGGCTATCAAATTACAATCCATTTAGCTTACCATCTGCTAGACTTCTGGAAGCTGTAAATCACACAGGAGGAGATTGTTCATCTTTCTCCTGTGGCGTGATGGCTGATTGATTCAAACTGTGCGCCTTTTGGTTGGCAGTGCAACTCCTTATCACTCCTTACCAAGCCATTAGCGCTGCCTTAGTGTATATATTTTGTGTCAAGAAGTGTGAGGATGGTACAGGATAGAACAGGGTTCAGATCTTTTGTTCATAGGGTCACTATGAGTCATACTCGCCTCGATGGCACCTAACAATAACAACAACAGTGTATAAATAATGTATAAAATATATTGGGATGTGTATATATTATATATTGTTGTTGTTAGGTACCATCGAGTTGCCTGTGACTTATACTGACCCTCTGTACAATAGCTCTGAAACCGGCCCTACACTGAGCCAGTCTCACTGACTCCTACACACCTAGTTCCATTGCCCCAGTTATTGTGTCAATCCGTCTCATCTGGGGTCTTCCTCTCCTGCACTTTGTATATGCTAATATATTATGTTGTTGTTGTTGTTGTTAGGTGAGTCTAGTCATGAATGACTCATAGCGAACCTATGAATGAAAGACTTGAACACTTGTGTAACTTTCATCATTTCTCCACGTTCAAAGAGTTTCTGGAGGCAAGCTATTTTGGAAGTGGATGCCACTCCTGCTTCCAAGATTGTTTTAATTGGGGAGCTCCATCAAACACTGTTCACCATGGGTAACTATTATCGTATTTGACACATCAGTGTCACAGTGTTTAGCATCACAGCAACCACAAGTTACCTCTGTACAGCAAATGGACAGACCAGTGCTTATACCCCTTAGAAGAATATTTGACCAAAACCAATTAAAACCACGCCTGAGGGCCACAGATCCATTCTAAATTATTTATTTGGTAAATTATCTTGTAAAACATTATTTAGCATGCATGTTTCACTTAATATTAAGGGAAAACTAGTAATTCAGAATATAATCCTCATATTACATTAAAAAAAAGTCAATTGTTCACTCAGATTTGATTTTTTCTGTATTTGTCAGAAAGAAATATATAAATCCCTTATATAGTATATATTAATAA
>NW_006399980.1:4394382-4398294 GCF_000299155.1 Elephantulus edwardii
AGTATTTTTTTACATATTATGTATATATACTATATTGTATAGACACTATATTCTAAGAGAGTTCTGGTAGCTTAGTAGTAAGAAGTCGTACTGCCAAACCAAAGGCAAGCAATCTGTTCAAATCCTCTAGCTGTTTCATGGGAGAAAGATAGGCAATTTCCTCCCATGTGAACTCAGTGAAGTCGAGTATGAGTCAGTTCCAACTCAACGACACATAACAATGAGAGATTAATTAACAACTTTATTAAAGTAGGGAAATAATTAATTCATAAATAAATATTTATTGAAAGTATATATACTAAAATTAAACCAGCATTATGATGGCAAAACTCTGCAATGTGATTTCCCAGTTCCCCTATCTTTCCCTTTATTTTCCTGTGCTCTGGTTCCTCTTTCAAGTCCTGTTAATAGTGGAAAACAATGAGAATAAAAACTTACACAGGTAAGCAAGAACTCGTATAATCTCTGCAAAAGTTGCTGTAAGAAAAAAAAAGTGACATTTAATTTTTATAAACTTTACTTCAGTTAAATTGCTGAGAGAACTGAAAAACAAATTTAAGCTTCAAGTCACAATATTGAAAGATTCTATGACAGTATATTGAATGACCCAGAAAGCATCAAAAGAAGATGAAGGATCTGGGTGAAACAGGGTAATGATGGGCAAAGTCTAATGTTGATTCATTTTATGAAACATAATGCATGAGAATGATTTTATGAAACATAATGTGAATGAAGAATAATGTGAAACACAATGTATACAAACTTTGTAAGCAACCAATATAAAATAAAAAAAGTTTTAAAAAATTTGTTCTGAGGTCTGTGACAAGCACAAAAGACAGCTATAATGTAAATTGGGCTGGCATGCAGAAAAGAAATGAGTTCTTTGCTGAGATAAGTAACAGTATAAAAAGTTTCTCATTGTTCATAGTAGGAAAAGCAATGGGAGACTTAGGAACATAGTGAAGAACATAGGATAATCTCTCTTCTTCTATCCAAACTAGGGAAAAAAAATAAAAAGATGGTCAAGGATCAACATGGGGAGGAGCTAAGAACTGTGTGTTGGCAGTTCTTTCTGAGAGGCCATTACTCTAGCTAGATGCATGCAGAGACCTGCACTTTCACAGATAACCCAAGCATCTTATCAACAGGCAGTAAATCAAGAGACCTCAAGCTGTAGACCAAAATCTATGCTAAAGACAAGGAATCCACAAACTAGCTTGTAGCTTGTAACAAGGCAAAAAAAAAACCAAAAAAAAAACAAAAACCAAACAAACAAAAAACAAACAAACAACAAAAAAAAAAACAACAAACAACCCAAAAAAACAAAAAGCCCCAAAATAAAACAAGTACAAAATTTTTAGCTGAGATAAAGTTCTCTACAACTCTTTGAATGCATGAAACTTTATATGGGAGAATTTAAATATCACAATAGATGTCTTTAACAAGTTTACCATATAATGCAGCAAGAGTCTGTATTCTTTGATTACCCTCCAGAGAAGTAAAGACACAATATTAAATTGCAAAACCAAAATGCCCTAGTGGCTTCTGATTTCTTCTTAACGGTCTTCTATTTAAATCAGGATTTGCGAAACTTGCAAAGAAATTTCATGACTTGTCTTTCATTATTAGCAAGAAACACGGGTTATCTGTTGAGAAGGGTGTTTTTTTACTCAGAAAAGAGAACTTAGGGCTGTGTTGATAAAAGGTCTAGAGAGCTTCTATTTTTGTGGAGGGATCACCTACAGATTCAAGCCACATCAGTCAAACCATTTCTTATGTTTTATACTTGAGACTTTAAGCTTTTACCTTGGAGAAAATATTCTATTCATACTTTACACTCCCGAAAAATGTTGCTTTTTAAAAATGTCACTTTTCTTTTAAGGGGACAGTAAACATGAAGACTCCTCAACAACCTGAGTTATGCAGATGACACCACCTTGCTTGCCAAACTAAGGAGGACCTGAAGAATTTGCTGCAGAAGGTCAAGGACTGTAGTCTTCAATATAGATTTAAGCTCAACATCAAGAAGACAACTGGGAGCAACATAATAAATAAAGAAGAGATTGAAGTTGTTAACAATTTAAGCTTGCTTGGCTCCACAATCAACATTCTTGGCACCAGCAGTCAGGAAATCAAAAGACAAATTTTATTGGGGAAAATCTGCTGTCAGGGACCTCTCCAGAATATTAAAGAACAACGATGTCAGTCTGGAGACTAAATTGTCTGATTCAGCCATAGTCTTTAAAATTACTTGCTATGGATCAGAGAGTTAGCCAATTACTAGGGATAGCAGAAGAAGAATTGATGCCTTTGAGTTGTGATGATGAAGAAGAGTATTGGATATACCATTGACTAGCAAGAGAACAAACAGATCTGTCCTGGAGAAAGTGTGATCAAGCTGCTCCTTGGAGGCAAGGAAACTCCAACTCTCATACTTTAGGCATGTGACCAGAGGGACCAGTCCTTGGGTAGGACATCATGCTTCGAATAGTTGAAGGGCAGTGTAGGAGAAGACAACTCTGTATAAGATGGATCGACACTATTACTGTAACAATAGGATTAGGTATGTCAGAGTCGGTGAGACTGGCTCAGGGATTGGGCAGAGTTCAGAGCTTTTGTACATAGGGTTGCTATGAGTCATAGTTGACTCAGTGGCACATAACAACAACAACAACAAGCATACCTTAATTCAGATTTGAGGTGGTGGAAAGAGTAATTACCTTACAGCAATGATGGTGATGAATCCTAGGATGAAATCTTCGCACCTATGAAAATGAAGAAGCAAAGTGTTAAGGATTGAAAGGAAAAAGAAAATCTCCAGTAATGAGACTGAACTGGGAATGTAGACTCTGGATTTCTTGAAAGATTTCCTTGAAGAAAGGTTGTGTTTTATTATGTCTGTAATCTTGGCACCTAGATAATTATATATCTTAAAGATTTTCTAGAAAATTTGGTTCAAAAATATGGATAAATGAATGAATGAGTAATGAGGAAACCCATGCTGGGTTTGATAACATCAGTCACCAGTCTTTTAAAATACACTATTATCAATACTTTCACTGTTGTCAAATCAGAACTGACTCTTAGCTGACCCTCCATTGGGTTTCAGAGGCGGTAAAACCACAAGGAAATTATCCATCTTTTTCCTGAGGACTTGCTGGTTGATGTGAAGTGCCAGAAGGGCTCTCTCTTGGGGTTAAGCAGCGCACTCCCTACAGACTATGCCACCAGGGCTCCTTTTAAAAATATTAGGAAAAAGAATCATTCAACCATATTCATATTTTTATTTGTTCACCTTGAGCTGTAGTCACGTTTAGCTTACATCATAGCCCAAGATGTATTTTTAGGCTATATATTTTTTTTCTCTCTTAAAGCTTATCACGGATCCCTGAGAATACCTGCTCACCACCCTCTCTGGGCTATTCTCTCAGACAATGGCTTTCAATCTTGACATTTTGTTGAATTAATCACCTGGGTAGGGAGCTCTGGTGGCCTAGTGTGTAAAGAATTGTGCTGTCAACTCAAAGGCAAGCAGACCAAATCCACCAGCTGTTCAGAGGGAGAAAAATGGACATTCTCCTCCTGTGTTGTTTACAGCCTCTGAAAACCCACCGGAAGTCCAATATGAATCCATTTCTACTAGACAGAAAAGAATTAAGTTGAATCATTTAGAGATTTTTTTTTTTAATCTCCTATTCAGGCAACACTCTAAACCAACTAAATTAAATTTTTTAAAAAAATAGGACACAGAGATCCAAGATGGCAGCGGAGGCAGAGACAGCATGGTGAGCTGCGGGAGCAGCGAACCACTTAAAGCAGGGCCATTATGGCCTTCCACAGACTTCGGCTTATTGATAATTGAACACTTAAACAGTTGATGACTGGCCCTCAGTGAAGATCGAGGCTCAACAA